>NC_042960.1:14440455-14472955 GCF_901001165.1 Salmo trutta | reverse complement strand
CGTTAGAGGAACAATGACAGATGACAACAGATTACACACAGAGATTATCTCAGAAAGAGGGAGAGATGTGGAGTGAGAGGGTGATAAGTGAGGGGAGAGAGGGAGAGAGAGGGGAGAGGAGAGAGAGGGAGAGGAGAGAGAGGAGAGAGAGAGGATGGAGAGGAGAGAGAGGAGGGGAGAGAGAGGGAGAAAGAGGAGAGGAGAGGAGAGGAGAGGAGAGGAGAGGAGAGGAGAGGAGAGGAGAGGAGAGAGAGGAGGGGGGAGAGAGAGGAGCGAGAGAAGAGAGAGAGGAGAGGAGAGGAGAGGAGAGGAGAGGAGAGGAGAGGAGAGGAGAGGAGAGGAGAGGAGAGGAGAGAGAGGAGAGTGAGGAGAGCGAGAGGATAGAGACGAGAGAGAGGGAGAGAGAGGAAGGGGGAGAGAGAGGAGAGGAGAGAGAGAGGAGAGAGAGAGGGGAGGAGAGGAGAGGAGAGAGAGGAGAGAGAGGAGAGAGAGGAGGGGGAGATAGAGGAGAGGAGAGAGAGAGGAGAGAGAGGAGAGAGAGAGGGGAGGAGAGGAGAGGAGAGAGAGAGGAGAGGAGAGAGGATGGAAAGACAAAAGTATGATCAAGTGAACCTGCTGTGAATCCAGTCACTTTGACGCATTAAGTGAGTGAGTTCACAAAATACAACACGCATGATGAGCATTAACAGGCATACAGATGTTAACGTAGCTCTCTCACTCACAGATACACGCACAGATATGTCAAGCAGCATACACACACACTGAAACGACTGTACCCAGTGAAGTTCAGTCCACGTAAATGAAGATTATTACGTTACTAGGATGCAGTAACACCTCACCATCATTCATCTTATATTGCTCGTTCTGATATCTCTTCATTTCTTGTTTTGACTTTTTCTGTGTAATTATTTGCGCGTTCGTATTGTAAGGTTAGACACTTAACTGCCCTGCCGGAGCTAGAAACGTGGACATTTCGCTGCACCCGCTTTAACACCTGCTAATATGTGTACGTGACGAATGCAATTTGATTTGATTTGACCAAGATTTGGAAAAAATTGTAAGAAAAGAGAGACGGGGAGAAAAAAGAGAAAGGAAGTCAGTGAAGTAAATGAATAATGCCAGGATGCCAGGTAAAAGAAAGGAGGCGGAATGAAGAAGAGAGAGAGAAAGAGATGGATCCAGGAAGACGACTGGGAGTGTTTCCGATTCTACTAGTAATATGAGAATGCTTTGTGAAATGTAATGCTATGGGTTTTACGCTAATCCGTCCGTGTCGGGGACATGGGCCGCGTCTCAAATGTCACCCTATTCTCTATATAGTGCTCTACTTAGTGCACTGTGTAGGGAATAGGGTGCAATTTCGGGAGCAGGCATTGTCCCTAAGTCCCTTCTGTCGGTGTATTACTGGTGTATCACTGCACAGAAGTGCAGAGAGAGGGATCAAAACTACCCAGAATTAAATGAATATTGCGCCTCTCTCGGAGTCCTCTCCATATCTCTCTATCTTGTCATCCTCCTCTCTCCCCCTTTAGTTTTGATCCATCCTCCTCTCATCTCAACATATTTCCAGACAAATATTCTACACCCACCTACAGTTTTGTTTGCGTGTACAGTATCTGTGTTCTGTAATGGCTGCCGTCAGATGACTGTTGTGGGGGAATCAAAGAAGTTGCATGAAAACATGGAGTAGTGGGTGTTTATACGGTGGTGGGGAATGCTGGTACTACCATAGTTGGAGAGAGAGAGGTGGGGGAGAGAGAGAGAGAGAGAGAGAGAGAGAGAGAGAGAGAGAGAGAGAGAGTGAGAGAATGGTGGGGGAGAGACTGGCGGGGAGAGAGAGGGAGGGGAGAGAGAGAGAGTGGTGAGGGAGATTGGGATTGGGGGAAAGCGAGGAGGAGAGGAGAAGAGGTGAGGGGACAGGCAGAGGGAGAAAGGTTTGGCGGGTTCACTTACAGATCTGTAATTTAATCAAAACATGATTATGAAAGGAAATACGGAGGGAGGGAGGGAGGGAGGGAGGGAGGGAAAGATCAACAGAGAGGGAGAGAGTTCATATAGGATAGTGAGAGGAAAATACGGAGGGTTAACAAGGGATAGGATGGATGTGTTGATGACAGAAGGATAGAGAGATAGATCGAGGGAGAGAAAGAGGCATATCCGTGTTCTGTAGCAAACCCCATCACAGGGTCCGCATCCGAAAAAGCACCCTATTCCCTCCATAGTGCACTACTTTTGACCAGAAAAGAATTTGGACACAGTCAGGGTATGCAAGTGTTAATGTCACAGAGAGAGAGAGAGAGAGAGAGAGTCAGGAAACATATAAATATATAAAACAGTCTGGCCACGAGCTGAAAAAAAAGAAAAGTTGAAAGGGATTTATTTACTTTAAGAGACTGACTGTGTAGAGGAGAGGGGTTTAAGCCCCTGATGCACCGCATTTAGAATTAAGCCTCAAAATTATTCAACTATTAAACATGAGCGGCTTAATGCAAGCAGATACATAGACCATCTGATGCTGAACAGAGTTGAAATCACTCCGAGAAGAGAGAGAGAGCGAGGGATGGACGGACGGAGAGATAAAGACTGGGGGAAGGGGAGTGCTTAGCTAAAACTTTAAGGTGAATCAATCTTGCAGAGAAAGAGGGGAGGGGAAGAAAGAGGGGAAGGGAGGGGGAAGGATGCGGTAGAGGGAGAGAGGGATTGTTCACCATTTCAAATGAGTAAATCCGTATTGTGTGAATCTGGCACACACACAGAGAGAGAGAGAGGGAGCGAGGGTGGAAAAGAGAGAGCATCACCTCGACAAGACCTGAAGATCAAAGAGATCCTCAACAAAAACAGAGGGAAAGGAGAAAAGGGGAAGAACAATAACTGAATACAAAAGTGTTTTCATGATCTAGAATCTCTCTGCGTCGGACTTGGAATAAGCTTCTCTGCAGTCACAACCACCAGATACCAACCAACTAAAGAAGACTTCACTTTTAAAATAAACTTTGGAACAGCGACAGGAGCTGAAGCCCTGAACATGCGATAACAGAACATGAAAGAGAAGCGAACGAACGTGGCATTGGAATAAAGAGAAACTCAGCCTGGACACAGGTGTAGAAGAGAAGAGAGAGAGAATCGAGTGAAGAGAAGGAAAGCATCAGAGGGTATATTATTTCTGGGTCATCACCCCCGATGAGAGGACAACACCTGCCAGGTGACTTCTGTTGTTAAGCACAGCCAGGTGGGGACAGTGTCGCAAATAACTATATAACAGAATTATGTAAAATATCATGATGTCACGTTTCAGTTTTGATAGTTGTAATTATATGAGGCGCTGTCGGTGCATATGTGGTTGATGTAGTAGTAGGACACTGTTTTGTCAACCACTAGAGCCTACCGTTTCATGAAGGTGTTGATGATGTAGGACCTGCTGGTTTATGAACGACCGTTTTTTGGTGCATGCTCAATGTAAGCCTCCTCCAGGATGCTTTTTTTTTTGCATGCGTGTGATCCTGAACCATCACGACACCTTCTCAACGCCTCGGAGCTGTAAGGGTGCTATGACACTTTTGGGGTTGTGTGGTTTTTTGGGATCCTTCAGGGGTGCAGTGATGGGTGAGCTCAGCTGCCCCGGTGCATTGTGGGGGAGAGAGGGTGTGAAGGTACTCGCGCTCTATTCGCTCCTAGCAGTCGGTGAGTGAGGTTATTTTTCTTCCAAAAATATGTTGCATTGATGTACGTTTTCTGTGAGTGTATACGTACCAAAAATGTAGCTTCTACCTTTTCATGTGTTTAAAATCGCTGATATGTGTGATTTACAGTAGGTGTAGGCCTAACAATTGATGTGAAATTGATGTGAAATATACCAAAGAGAAGAGATACAAACATATCAATATTTCCCTCCTCTCCTTTTCTGTCGATCTCTTTCTCTCATCCACCAGTACACACATCCCATGCCCAGCCTCCCCTCCCTCTCTCCCTCCCGGCCAAAATCGTTGTCCCCCCTCCCTGGCACGCTCTGCCCCTGTTGCAGGCTGATCTGGGCTCACTGTTCTCCAACTCCAGCCCCTTCGCCTTCTCTCAGTCCCTGCTCATGGTGCCTCCGGCTGGGGAAGCCTCCAAAGCAGGGGTCCGGGCTTCCTTCGGGCCTTACTCTGTCAGCCAGGTAAATCAATTGGGATTGTGCTCATTGACAATCAGCAGAATGCTGTAGATCTCTGCTTATACATTTTGAGAATTAGTTCCATAGATTTGATATTATTCCTTTGTCCTGAGAAGCTGCAAGATAATATGTAACGCAGAGATCTTCCTCTAACCCTCTCTCGCTCTCCTTCTCTCACTCCTCAGCTGGTCTCCGGGCCCATCCTCCCCCTCTCCCCTCCTCTGTCTGCGTCTCTCCTCTCGAAACACGTGGAGCGAGAGAGGGATGAAGGAGGAAAGGAGAGGTACAGGGTGCGGGTATTGTTCCATGTGCGAGGGGACGCCGGCAGAGGGAGCTGTATCACCCTCCACGCCTTCAAAGAGACCGAGGAGCAGAAGGCTTCGTGTATCACACAGGTGTGTGCGTGCGTCCGGGGCACACACTATACTTCGCCACCATCACCTGTGACCATTCAAAAGACTCAAACCGGACTAAACGTTTTCTTTGGAACTCCAGCGGGACTCTGAAGGATGGATATGTTGTATTGTGTGTTTGTTACACTGGCCAACACACTGACATGTTCTGTTCTATATAAAGTATGACCCCAAACGCTCACCGATACCTCTCTTCATCTATTTCTCCTCTCTCCTTCCCAGCCTCCATTGGGTCTGTGTGTGGTGACCCTGGCCCTACCTAAGGACTGGTTTGAGGCGGACCAGACCAGCCAGCCCTACCTCGGCCCCAGCCAGCGTGCCAGGCACACACACCGACACCGCACCCGTAATCGGGGGCGACGGCACGAGGGTGTTGTCGTCGGTGGAGCCGGTGGCATCCCCTTCCCAGGCGCCCTCAGATACAGCCCCGCCCACACCGGAGACCGTATCCAGTTGTACTACTCATTGTTCGGCACAGCGTCCAACATCAAACTAGCACCCCCTAGGTGTGTGGAAGACAAATTACCACAGTCTCAGAGACAGTTGATTTATATAGGAGCTGTGACTCGGAGGGAGTACAATAAGGGGAAAGAGGCCAACAGGACCAAAGAGGAAATAGACTGTTGCAATGGACAGGAAGAGGAAGAGCTACGGTTGGATTCCAACGTGCTCATTCGCTATCGCAGGGGACCGGTCCGCACGGGACAGCCAATAGGGATTTCTGTGAACCTGAAGGCCAATTTCAATGCAGAGTTTGTTGTTATCCGGTAAGTCTTTGTTACGTGATACTCTGTGATGTAAGTGATAATCCAGCAAATTGAAAAGGGAGATCTGATGATGACCTAAACACATATAGGAACACAGCAGTGTGCAGGTTCTTCTCTTTCACTGATAAATACTGTATTCGTAGTATGAATAGTATGAATACAGTATGTAGTACATGTACATTGGGGCTGGCAGATCGCCTAGCGGTTAGAGAGGAGAGCCAGCAACCGGAGGGTTGCCAGTTCGAATCCTGGGTCCGACGGGAAAAATCTGTCAGGAAGTGAGCTGGCAACCGGAGGGTCGCTGGTATCAAATCCTAGATGCCATTTTCTGCCGTTGTGCCCACGTAACACCCCACAACAACAGCTCCCCGGGCGCCTAGTGTGACAGCCCCCCGCTCCTCTCCAGAACCTGCATATGTGTGTGTGTGTCTTTCAGAGGGGTTGGGTTAAAAGCGGAAGTCAAATTTTGGATGAACATTAAAGTGACCTTCATTTCCATTTTAGTCACTTCCCAGACGCTCTGATTCAGAGCAACAAACAGTAAGTCACGCTACATCTGTATGTATCTATTCCAGACTGAAGGTGAAGAAAGGCCTTTTGTCTCTGGTTGCCCAGCGCTCTCTGAACTCTGACCTCTGGGTTGTGAACCTGGAGAAAACCCAGGGCTCCAAACATGATGTCATCTCCATCATCTGCCATAAACTGGCGGGACACATGGACAGCGACAGGTATTACGTCATCATATATATTACTGTACAATATTACTCAGGTACAATGTTACCTCAGTGAAGGACCGTATTCAATTTAACCGGTTTGTGACGATACATTATTAAAATTGCATGCAAGTGATACCACATATGTGAGAGAATATTACTCTATTGAATATTATTTCCATCAAATCGCTTTTTTCTTATCCTCCCCACTCTTCTCCCTACTCTCTCTCTCTCTCTCTTCCCCACTCCTCACCTCTTTCCCTCCGCTTTCTCCTGTCGCCGTCCTCCCGCCTCCTCTCCCTCAGTCCCGCTGCTCTGCAGCAGGTTGCCTGTCTGTCAGTGGACGGCTTGCGAAGGAGTTTCGGGGTTGCCATGACTGTATCGGCCAGCTGGTGGGTGGAGTACTCAGGCCGTAATAACCCTCCGCCACCACACGGCGGAGTAGTGAGTAGCTTCTCCTTCACTGACAGAGAGATAGTGGGCATCTCTCCCATAACTGAGGTAGGTAGAACTTTATTAAATCAGGGCCAGTTTCCCGGGACACAGAATCTCCATTGAACATGCCTCTTATTCCAAAACTCTTAGTCAGGAAAAATAAACATGCATCTTAGTCCAGAACTCTTAGTAAGGGGAATTGGCCCACGGTGTATTTGCTTCTTCTTGTTACATAATCTGTATGTACTATGCAGTAGAATAATGGATAATGCGATAGCTACAATACATCTCCATACATCTACGGTCCCTTAGTGTTTCGGTGGACTGTTTGTTTCTGCCTTAAAAAGCTCAATATGTTTATTCCTAAATAAGCCAATAAACTGAACTTGTTGTCATCAATACACAGAGTGGCATGATCATCAACACGGCCATCTTGACCAGCGAGCCCGTGTCACTTCCTGTCATTGTGCTGGCAGTGGGGCATGATGGGAAGGTGTCTGATATCACCGCGGCGGTGAAGTGTCAGTCGTCCAACGATGATATCATCAAGGTAACCAGACACGACCGTACATACTGTATACGCACACACACACACACACTCACACACAAAAGATGGCACAGCAGTGGAAAGCAGCCGTTTTACGGGTTCCTGACCAATTCTGCTATTTTGTGGGTTTTTTATGCTGATATTAACCGCCATTATTTCCTATGACGAAAACAGCTTCTGGACAACAGAACAGCAATCACTAACCTCGATTTGAATGACAATTTGTACTTCAGCCAGTTGGCACCTCTGGGCGTCGGTACCTCTGGACCAAGCCATGATCCCTGGGACTCAAAAGAGGAAGAGAGAGGCAAACGAGCCGGCATCCTGATGAGACTACGTTGGCGAGCAGATAAACCACCTCTACCCTCTGTTCTATTGGCGAATGTAAAATCACTGGAGAACGAACTGGATGAGCTCCGTTTGAGACTATCCTATCAACAGGACCTGAACGACTGTAATAAGATGGGTGTGTTTTCTTGTTAACAACAGCTAGTGCGCGATCAAGAGAACATCCCTGGTCATCCCTACTGCCTCTGATCTGGCGGATTCACTAAACACATGCTTCGTTTGTAAAGGATGTCTGAGTGTTGGAGCGTCCCCCTGGCTACCATTAATGTAAAAAATATATGCTTTTACTTTTGATACCTGAGTAAAAGTCTAAAAGTATTTGGTTTTAAATATACTTAAGTATCAAAAGTAAATGTAATTGCTCAAATATACATAAGTAAGATTTTACTGGGTGACTTTCTTTTTTTATTTTCTATTAAGGTATCTTGACTTTTACTCAAGTATGACAATTAGGTACTTTTTCCACCACTGCTATTTACCAAGAGAGTTACCATCTATATTTTTTCCTAGCTGTTTATTTACCACCACAAACCGATGCTGGCACTAAGATCGCACTCAACGAGCTGTATATGGCCATAAGCAAACAAGAAAATGCACATCCAGAGGCGGCGCATCTCGTTGCTGGTGATTTTAATACACGGAAACTAAAATCAGTTTTACCTCATTTTTACTAGCATGTCAATGTGCAACTAGAGGCGACAAAACTCTTGTTCACCTTTACTCCTTACGCAGAAACGCATACAAGGCTCTCCCTCGCCCTTCCTTTGGAAAATCTGACCATAACGCTATGCTCCTGATTCCTGTTTACAAGCAAAAACTCAAACAGGAAGTACCAGTGACACGCTCATTACGGAAGTGGGACATTGAAGCGGATGCTAAGCTACAGGACTGTTTTGCTAGCAGAGACTGGAATATGTTTCGGGATTCATTTGATAACATTGAGGAGTTTACCACATCAGTCACCGGCTTCATTAACAAGTGCATCAACAAGTCGACGACATCATCCCCACAGTAACCGTACGTACATATCCCAACCAGAAGCCATAAATTACAGGCAATATCTGCTCTGAGCTAAAGACTAGAGCTACCGCTTTCAAGGAGCGGGACATTAATCCAGATGTTTATAAAAAATCCTGCTATGATCTCCAACGAGCCATCAAACAGGCAAAGCATCAATACAGGACTAAGATCGAATCCTACTACGCCGGCTCTGACGGTTGTTGGATGTGGCGGGGCTTGCAAACTATCACAGATTACAAAGGGAAACCCCGCCGCGAGCTGCCCAGTGACGCAAGCCTACCAGACAAGCTAAATGCCTTCAATGCCCGCTTCGAGACAAGCAACACTGAATAATTGCATTTTGAGGCCTAAAGTACGGAAATAGTATCCTCTGCATGCATACTTCATATTTTGGCGAATTTAGTACAACATCCAGGAACCTTTTGGCATAATAACTATATCCAGACTATGACCAGTAAGCATACTATATACTCAATACACGTCACAAATAGTAGGGTTCGTATGATTATTTCAAACAGTTATTGTGTATTTATTCCTCTTGTTATTATTTTTATATTTTTCTCTCTGCATTGTTGGGAAGGGCCCGTATGTAAGTGTTTCACTGTTACTGTACACCTGTTGTTTTACTAAGCATGTGACAAATAAAATGGGATTTGTTTGGATTGATTTGACACACAGGCACACACAATCCTCCACTCCCTTTATCACCATCTGACTTTATTCAACAGGTGTCAAGTGACTGCTCAACCCTCTTCGTCGACGGAAGTGAATCAGGGGTGGGCAGCACCTGCGTAGGGGTGGAGTTTCTCCTGGGCACGCTCAGTGGTTCCCTATGTCTGTCCGTGTGGGCTCCTGTCGTCCCACTGCGCGTCTCACTGTCCGACAACGAGCTGAGCGCCATCGATGGCTGGAACCACTACACGGAGAACGGGTGAGTCCCTGTGCGTGTGTCTAGAGAAAGATGAAGACACACTGAGCAGGAATTACATAAATCAGGATTTAACAATGTCATGCCATGCCATTAACATCAAGATTCCTAAAGCAGTTGATAGAATGATGGGGATTGGAACAGTTGGAACTCCCATTTTTATGTATTTTTATTTAACCTTTATTTATCTAGGCAAGTCAATTAAGAAATTATAATTTTTTACAATGATGGCCTGGCAATCTGTTCCCAGTTCACCTCCTGGTCTCCCTTTAGCATGATATCCTTTCCTAATCCGTCTTTATCTATCTCAAGACAGATCAGGAGGTTGAAACACCAAACCAGGAATGTCTAGTGGTGGAAAAAGTACTCCCTTTTCATACTTGAGTAAAAGTAGAGATACCTTAATAGAAAATGACAAGTGTAAAAGTGTAAAAGTATTTGCTTTTAAATATACTTAAGTATCAAAGTAAATGTAATTGCTAAAATATACTGAAGTATCAAAAGTAAAAGTACGAATAATAAAGAATTCCTTATATTAAGTAAACCAGACAGCAATTTTTTTTTACATTTTTTTAATTTACGCATAGCCAGGGTCACACCAACACTCAGACATCGTTTAAAAACAACGCATTTGTGTTTAGTGAGTCCGCCAGATTAGAGGCAGTAGGGATGACCAGGGATGTTCTCTTGATAAGTGTGCGTATTGGACCATTTTCTGTCCTGCTAAGCATTCAAAATGTAACAAGTACTTTTGCGTGTCAGGGAAAATGTATGGAGTAAAAAGTACATAATGTTCTTTAGGTATGTAGTGAAATAAAAGTAGTCAAAAATATAAATAGTAAAGAATAGTACAGATACCCCCAAAAAACGACATAAGTAGTGCTTTAAAGTATTTTTACTTAAGTACTTTACACCACTGGGAATGTCTGGTAGAACAGTGAAGGGCTGTGTCCCACTTGGCACGCTATTCCCTATATAGTGCACTACTTTTGACCAGAGCCATATGGACCCTTGTCAAAAGTAGTGCACTATATAGGGAATAAGGTGCGATTTGACACAAACCCAAGGTCTACTGCCAAAAAGCGTCATTCACCATACAAACACTACAGGCAAACAGCTGGTAGAAGATTCTACTAATTCCCTAACCCAGAGCCTTCAAATAGGCTCTCTGCATTATCCACCTTTTATTCCTAGATGGCACATGCTCAAAAATTCAAACACAAACATTATGACTTGCTGTCACATCTCAACCAGGTTTGGGGTCAATTCCATTTAAACTCCAGTCAATTCAGAAAGTACACCAAAATTACAATTCCAATTATCTTCAATGATTTTCATGAGGAAAAATGGGAATTTGAATTGGAGTTTGGTTTACTTTTTGAATTGACTGGAATTGAAATGGAATTTACCCCAACCCTCAACATATTTAAGCTTATGATGTCTCCATTTCTGGTTTTGCCCAGCTTCTATGCCGCATTCAGATGTGTATAATATCTCTCTCTCCTCATCCATCCATCCTTCTCTCTACCCCCCACCCCCTCTCTCATACCCCCCTCTCTCATACCTCTTTCTTCCTCCCTCCCTCCCTTTCTTTCCCTGCTCCCCAGCTGTTCTCCAGTGTATCAGAGGTCCACGGTTCAGGTTCTGACCCAGTTCAGTGCTCAGGGTGGCCAGGGTCAGCTGAACTACCTGCTGGGCTCCTCTGATTGGTTTGTGGATGCCACAGAGTTGGTCCGTAATTGGCTGAGGGTAGAGAATCCTCGCGTGGCGGTCCTTGACAAGCAGAGCAATCTGATTGGTCTACACCCGGGGAAAACTTCAGTTCATGTGAGTACCATAAACTCAGCAAAAAAAGAAACGTCCTCTCACTGTCAAATGTGTAAATTTACAGCAAACTTAACAGGTGTAAATATTTGTATGAACATAACAAGATTCAACAACTGAGACATAAACTGAACAAGTTCCACAGATATTTGACTAACAGAAATGGAATAATGTGTCCCTGAACAAAGGGGGGGTCAAAATCAAAAGTAACAGTCAGTATCTGATGTGGCCACCAGCTGCATTAAGTACTGCAGTGCATCTCCTCATGGACTGCACCAGATTTGCCAGTTCTTGCTGTGAGATGTTACCCCACTCTTCCACCAAGGCACCTGCAAGTTCTGTGACATTTCTGGGAGGAATGGCCCCAGCTCTCACCCTCCGATCCAACAGGTCCCAGACGTGATCAATGGGATTGAGATCTGGGCTCTTTGCTGGTCATGGCAGAACACTGACATTCCTGTCTTGCAGGAAAGCACTCACAGAACAAGCAGTATGGCTGGTGGCATTGTCATGCTGGAGGGTCATGTCAGGATGAGCCTGCAGGAAGGGTACCACATGAGGGAGGAGGATGTCTTCCCTGTAAATCTCACAGCGGTGAGATTGCCTGCGATGACAACAAGCTCAGTCCGATGATGCTGTGACACACCGCCCCAGACCATGACGGACCCTCCACCTCCAAATTGATCCCGCTCCAGAGTGCAGGCCTCGGTGTAACGCTCATTTTTTTGACGATAAACGCAAATCCGACCATCACCCCTGGTGAGACAAAACCGCGACTCGTCAGTGAAGAGCACTTTTTGCCAGTCCTGTCTGGTCCAGCGACGGTGGGTTTGTGCCCATAGGCAACGTTGTTGCCGGTGATGTCTGGTGAGGACCTGCCTTACAACAGGCCAACAAGCCCTCAGTCCAGCCTCTCTCAGCCTATTGCGGACAGTCTGAGCACTGATGGAGGGATTGTGCATTCCTGGTGTAACTCGGGCAGTTGTTGTTGCCATCCTGTACCTGTTGCCATCCTGCAGGTGTAATGTTCGGATGTACCAATCTGTGCAGGTGTTGTTACACGTGGTCTGCACTGTAGCGCTGTCTTAGGCGTCTCACAGTATGGACATTGCAATTTGTTTCCCTGGCCACATCTCCAGTCCTCATGCCTCCTTGCAGCATGCTTAAGGCACGTTCACGCAGTTGAGCAGGGACCCTGGGCATCTTTCTTTTGGTGTTTTTCAGAGTCAGTAGAAAGGCCTCTTTAGTGTCCTAAGTTTTCATAACTATGACCTTAATTTCTCTACCGTCTGTAAGCTGTTAGTGTCTTAACGACCGTTCCACAGGTGCATGTTCATTAATTGTTTGTGGTTCATTGACCAAGCATGGGAAACAGTGTTTAAACCCTTTACAATGAAGATCTATGAAGTTATTTGGATTTTAACGAATTATCTTTGAAA
This sequence comes from Salmo trutta, assembly GCF_901001165.1. Taxonomy (NCBI): domain Eukaryota; kingdom Metazoa; phylum Chordata; class Actinopteri; order Salmoniformes; family Salmonidae; genus Salmo; species Salmo trutta. The sequence continues at coordinate 14,460,371 of NC_042960.1, read as the reverse complement.
GACAGGGTCCTGAAAAGGGGACGTTTCTTTTTTTGCCGAGTTTATAACACGAACAAGTAATATGATGTTGTATTTTGAATAGCATGGTGAATTTTAGTTGAGGGATGGTAATTACCAAAGATGAGATCTGACCAAATGGGAGTAGGTCACATGAGACTAGGAGTAAGATTTCAAATATATTTATTACCTATAGAAAGTAAACTTGAACAAGATACAAACAGCAAGTACCTTTATTGACACCCCTCTCTTGTCTCTCAGGTCATATCAAGCCAATGGGACGGTGTGCTGGGTAGCTGTGATGTCATTGTGACCTCTGAACCCGTGACCCCTGGTGACCTCTCAGTGCAGGTTGTGGGAGGACTCGGTATGTCAATCAATGCAAGCCCTGCCCACCCTGCTGTTGTCACAGCAACAGTGACCGCATACAACATTCTCTACATCCATGAGCAGGTGAGTTCTGTGTTTTTCTTGACCTACTAACTTCACTAAAACGTTTTAGTTTTACATAACAGTAACTTCAGTGGGACGTTTTTTTCTTCAATGGTAGGACATTTGTGCTTCAGTATAGCATGATACTGAACATTTCTCTTTTTCTCTCTCACCCTCTCTCTCTGCTTCTCTCTCTCTCCCCCTCCTTCTCTCTCCCTCCCCCATCCTTCTCTCTCCCTTGCCCTTCTCTCCCCCCTCTTGCTGCTTCTCTCTCGCTCTCTCTTTCCCTCCCCCCTTCTCTCTCTCCCCTGTCCTTCTATCTCCCCCCTCTCTCTCTCCACCAGGAAGCGTCCATCAGTGTCTGGCTCCAGTTCAGTGATGATAGCGCCACGTTGCTCTCCGCCTTCAGCCGTGGTACCTTCGCCCTGCGCCTCTCCTCATTGGCAGAGACCGTGGTCGCCGTGACGCCCGGCCCGTCGCTGCGCATCGTCGCCCAGGGCGAAGGGGGCGGGCCTTTACTGAAAGCAGAACTCCTGGTCCCCACCTGCAAGCCAATGGCGAACTCCGTCGACGGGGACCTGGCCAATCCGAAGGAAGGAAGCGGGACCAGGAGGCTGGCTAAAGGATCTGGTTGGATCAGGGTGAACCTGGACTCTGACCTTCGTCCAATGGGGAGCGAGGAGGCGAACTTGGAGCTGCTCAACATTTCGGACATGTTGATGGAGTCATCTGACAGGGATGTTCAGTACAGAAACTTCCCGGACAATGACATCATCATAGGGAACGTCACTGCCGTCAGCGGTGACGACTACTATGACAAGGCCGGCGATGGGATGATCGCCAGGAACGACCTGGAGAGAGCGGTGTTGACCCCGAATCACGAAGAGAGTGCGGTGTACTTCTCTCCCGGGGTGGAGCGAGAGAGGGAGGAGAAACTGGAGGATAAAGAGCTGGAGGTGGGTGTCGGGGCAGTCCTCTCCCTCCTCTGCCTCTCCGCACTCCTCTTCCTGGTGAATTGTCTGCCCTGTGCTTTGAGGGAGAGGAGGAAGAGGAAGGACATGAACGTGGAGGGGGTGGAGGGAGTGGTGGAGGAAGAGTGGGAGGAAGGAGAAGAGGAGGTGAAGGAGGAGGCGGAGGCAAAGGAGGTTGCAGAAAAGAACGAGAAAATAACATCATACCCCAGGGTAATATCACTTCACGAGACTACTACAGAAGAGAACGAGGGGCAGTCAGATCAAAGCATGGACCATTAAGGCTGCATCCGAATAGGCACCCCAATCCCTTTAAGAGCCCTGGTCAAAAGTAGTGTACTATGTAGGGAATACGGTGCCATTTTATTCAGGAGAGAAAGGTAATTGATAAAATCAACATTCTTAGGAAAATGGACTATATATTCCTGTCACTGTGTCACCAACAATGTATGTCTTATGTCATCTTCGTATAGGCTAGTCTTTTTCTCAGTTATTTCTTTCTGAACGTTTGTCTATCACACATATACACTAACTATCCAACAAATATGTGTGCAGAAACAATGCACGTACACGACTACATATCTGCCATATTTATTTTATTGGTATTATTCCACATTCATCCACGTACAATTTGTCGTCATATCTTTTCGATTTAGGGCTCAATGCAATCCGTATCGCTGAAGTTCACCTCTATATTACAATTGAATTTTAAAGGCAATGTTCCCACGTTTGCGGAGACTGAATTCACTCACGGTAAATGCTGAATATGTCAGTTCAATTAGAAATGACCTTTACATTTCAAGCACGCTGTAGCGCTGAACTTCGGTGATGGAATAGTATAGGGGTTGAAAAATCCTGGTAATTTTCCCAAAATTCCCCCCCCCCCCGGGATGACTCCCACATGCTTATTCCATTTCAGTCATTTAGCAGACGCTCTTATCCAGAGCGACTTACAGTAGTGAATGCATACATTTCATGCATTTTTTGTTTTTGTACTGGCCCCCATGGGAATCAAACCCACAACCCTGGCGTTGCACACACCATGCTGGCGTTGCAAACACCATGCGCTACCAACTGAGCCACAGGGATTCTGATTCCAGAGATTCTCCAACTGGGATTTTTGTAAGAACTGGGAATTTAGGGCAAGTTACCGGAATTTGCAACCCCAGTCCTGCACATTCTAGTTTTCTGGTTGATCTCCTAATCAACCAAACGGAAAACCCCACTTGTAAATAGACATTATAGAATAACTCACGTGAAACATGTTATTCTCCTGCTTGGCAAAGGTTGTCAATTAACTTAAAATGATTTCCTAACAATAAAATATTTCTTTTTGTATTTGATTTAGTGATAATTAGGAAAAAGTTTGATTACTTGATCAACCTTTTTTGTTGTTGTCTGGTCTAATTTATCAGTCAATCTGTCCAGAGTTTGTGTTTGCATACTGATGTGATTGTGCCTAGAGGTATTTGTCTGATCTGACCAGACCTCCACCCAAGTGACTGGAGGAGAGCGGTCTGGCCCATATGGCTGGCTTAGAGCTGTCATGTATCCAGCTACCTCCAATTGATGCAGGATGACACAGAGCACTCGGTTCCTGGCAGTCTTCTCCAGCTAGTTCGACGCCATGCCGGTTGTCTGCCTCAAGCTTCAGTCTCCAGGTGTTTCTTGGACTATGGACCTGACCAGTAGAGGTCACAAACAGTGCTATTTCCCACTCCCATGTTGCCGCCTAGTGTGAATAAGGAGTGGCTCAAATGTAAGGCTTTCATCTCACATGCGTGGAGTTGTAGGTTTGATCCCAGGTAGAGCCTGTGGTTGTGTTGACACTGATGATTGATGGACTGTGACAACTAATGAGAGTTTCATATTTGAGGTTCCCCTTCCTGTGAACACCAGTGGTGATGGGGGGGGGGGAACTTCTGGAAAGAGGAGACACTTTTTTAAAAATACTGCTTTTTCCTTGGGTTTCCCTTCATAACCACTGCTGGGGACTGTTCTGGAACCACAGGGGGAATCCCAGGATTTAACCGCGCCTGCTTTCGGCCGACACACCAATCCCCAATCTCTTTTTTGTTTTAACACCCCCCTCCCCACTTTTCTCAGGCGGCCAGCACCCCCACTCTGAACCCACTCCATGCCGGCATACTATCAGTGTTGGAAAAAGTACTAAATTGTCATACTTGAGTAAAAGTAAAGATACCTTAATAGAAAATGACTCAAGTAAAAGTCACCCAGTAAATTACTACTTGAGTAATAGTCTAAAAGTATTTGGTTTTAAATATACTTAAGTATCAAAAGTAAATGTAATTGCTCAAATATTCTTAAGTACCAAGACTATCAATCAGTTCAAATTCCTTATATTAAATGTCGTGGAAATTCAACACAGGGACACTCGAAGTCAATATTAAATAAATCACTCTTTAATTGTCAGCCAGCTGGAGAGGTCACAGTCAAACTTGGATGCACTTTCAAACCCTTCATTCTGGGTTGCCCAATCTAATTAGTAACTGATCCAAGCACAGGCAGGGACCAAGGATTATTTATGACAAAAATATGAACATTTTCAAGGCTGTCCCTCCAGACTATACATTTCCTTCACATAAGCAAACCAGGTGGCATACATTTTTATTTATGGCTAGCCAGGGGCACACTCCAACACTCATACGCCATTGACAAATAAAGCATTTGTGTTTAGTGAGTCCGCCAGATCAGAGGCAATAGGGATGACCAGGGATGTTCTCTTGATAAGTGTGTGAATTTGACCATTTTCCTGTCAAAATGTAACGAGTACTTTTGGTTGTCAGGGAAAATGTATAGAGTAAAAAGTACATCATTTTCTTTAGGAATGTAAATAGTAAAGTACAGATACTAAAAAAAAAAAAACACAAGTATTTTTACATAAGTACTTTACACCACTGCATACTACCTCATTAGTTGCTTGGTGGGAGGCACCAGCATGACCCTTTAAGCCACTCCAGAGCTCTAATATCAAGTGTTTGACCATCATCAGACTTGCCAGTCTTAACTTTGCATGAGTGAGGCTTTGAACCCCCATTGTCAGTTTGGAACATGTATTATATTTCTGTTGGGTGTATTCATTTGTCTCGGTGTATTGCACTCGCGTTTAAGATGGGAATGCAGTAGTTTAAACCTCACATTCCTGTAGCCACTAAAGAAATACGATGGTCAATTTGCCATGAGCTTGATGTGACTGACTGCTCTGGGATTTAGTTAGAATTCTCTTTTCACCACAGCAGTCTAGCAAAAGCTCATGTCATAGATCAGAGTTATATTTTTCTTACAAAACTCACAGGAAATGTTGGGAGCGTGCAGATTGTGATTCTGGACAGGACACCTCTTTGAAACAATTCAGTACAAGCCTGTACTCACATTTTAGGTAGGCCGCATGCCTACAGTAGCCTTTAGGCCAGGATCCCCCAACTGGCGCCCTAAACTATTGCCCGTGCATGGTTTTATTCGGCTCCCCAAGTTTTCTGTGCAAAAAGTGATTTTCATGTTGGAAATCTGTTCCCAAGTATTCCCACCCATAATAGAGATGTGATCGTATACAAAATGTAAGCAATGTTGGAAATGATTATGTTTTAGTCAAATATATCTGTTTGGGCTTCTTGCGGTCAATTTGCAGTCTAGAAATTGTATGGAAAGAAATTGGCTGAATGTAGTTGATGATCCTGCTTTAGACCCGCCCCCCCCCCCTGTCCCCCCACCCCCCTTAATAAAAAGTAAACCATGAAGCACTGCATTTATTGATATAGTGATATAGTGCGACATGCTGAGTCACATCCAATAACTACTGTGAAGCAGCTTTCATTTGCAAAGACAGACAGACAGACGATGCGTGTCACATTAACTAGATTGTTGGACAAAATAATACAATTCAAATGAAAAATGGTGGAGTCATTTTGTACCTTGTCAGTCGCTCCCTTTAGACTAGTGATGTCTGGACTACGGAGTCCTTCACTCATTAGATGAACCATGTGCAGGTGGTTGTGACCGGAGGTCGCTTCAGAAATAAATTGCCCACAAAATATTCAAAGTATGAGCACGGATTGGAGCAGGCGACCAAAATCTAACAACGCAGATCATAAAACGACCCCATCACTTACAGCGTGATTCTGCAACAGAAAGCAAAGACAGTCGACTACCATTTGAAATGAATTTTATGCAAACGAAATCAATTTCTTGATTCTGGATTAATACAATAATTCATCCATCTTCACCAAGGGCACAAAACAGCACATTTGTTTTACAGATTGTTTACAGATCTAAAACGAGTCAAGTACAGATGCAAAAGTGATCACATTATGGAAAAAATATATTTATTGTGCACATGCAGATCCTTCTACACATTACATGATCTTAGAAACGGTCAATACAAAATGGAAGTTAACATGCTAGACAGTTGATAATATAGCATAACAGCTACGACCAGCTTCTGAGCACTGCAATGTTTCTCTGTACAAATGTGTTGATGTATTTATGCCCTCTTGTGGATTCTTTGTGTATGGCAGGTGCTGAGATGATTTCAGGTCAGCCTCCATGCTTCAGCTTCAAGACATGTGTCTTGAGGTATCAGTCATTTGAATCTCAGTTTACATGTCAGGTGTATCATCAGTGGTCCAGAAGAAAAAAAAAGAACTCACCCTGTGAGCCTCTGGGATACGGTTTAAAGGACACTAGGCTACATCTTCTCATAGGTCAGTTCATGTCCACAGGTGTTACAGACCTTCCTGTAGAGATCCTCCTCCTCATCCACTAGCTCCTCAGGGCCGTACTCGTGCTGGTGAGCACTGGTGTCCTTTGTCCACACGCTGCTCCTCACCGCGCGGCGGAGCTCTGGTCACAACAGAGAAAAAGAACAATCCAATTAATGATCAGTAACAGGTGTGTAGGAATTATTCAATAAAGACAAAAGAAAAACCTGCACACCCGTTTGCCAGTTTCACTTGTGTTTTTGTGTTTACAGCCTTCTGATACATAAGCGCAATAAAGCCCCCCCCAAAAAAGGGCAAGCACAGTAGCTTTTTCGTTTGAAGTCAATAATGAAGAAATAAAACAATAACCTGCTTTCTATAATCCACTGGAGGTGCTAGTGTTTTCTCTATGTTACTGTATATCTCTGAGTTTTGTAACGAGAAAAGGTGACTAATGGGGAAATTTAAGATCACTAAAGTTCATATTCAGTTTAGAGTGATTCATACAATGTTTAGCATGTAAATATCTTTTCCCTTTAAGACACATTATTTCCATTGTTCTATTTGTGACCCTCAAGGTGCAGGTTGATGGTCACTAGACTTGATAGTGAATGTTATGGATTATTGTCATATCTGTTGATGGTGGTTGACACCAGACTGGATGTACAAGGACACTGATTATTCACTGTTGTATTGTATTGATGATGTTCTGTGACTACAAGACTCTCAGGCTGGTGTTTCCAGAACATTTGGTGCTGTCTGATTAGGATATAAAGGACCTGTCTCCAAGAGGCCAGTTAGACATTTTCTCCGCTTCTGTGCTGGATGATGTCTCCCTGTTGCAACTAGATTTTTAAACATTAACTTTACCAACAATTGCTAATCTGAGAATTCCTATTACAGTGACTTATTTATTGAGATGGCACTGTGTCTGAGTGAGGATCAGAAAACAGTGTTACTGACCTTTAACCTTTTTGTTGAAGCGCTTCTGCTTCTGCACCTCCCTGTTCTCCTCTCTGGCCTCCTTGGCCTCCTCCAGGGCCTCCTCGGAGCCCCACACCTCTAAGGAGCGCTTCTCCACCTGGAAACACAGCACAACATCATGTTTACTGACCTAACCTAAATACAGCTGGGTCAAGCAACATAAAAAGTTTAGAAAAGTTTGATAAGCAGACGCCTCACAAGTCCTCAACTGGCAGCTTCATTAAATAGTACCCGCAAAACACCGGTCTCAACGTCAACAGTGAAGAGGCGACTCCGGGACGCTGGCCTTCTAGGCAGTTTCTCAAACTAGACACTAATGTACTTGTCCTCTTGCCCAGTTGTGCACCAGGGCCTCCCACTCCTCTTTCTATTCTGGTTAGAGCCAGTTTGTGCTGTTCTGTGAAGGGAGTAGTACACAGCGTTGTACGAGATCTTCAGTTTCTTGGCAATTTCTTGCATGTAATAGCTTTCATTTCTCAGAACAAGAATAAACTGACGAGTTTCAGAAGAAAGTTCTTTGTTTCTGGCCATTTTGAGCCAGTAATCGAACCCACAAATGCTGATGCTCCAGATACTCAACTAGTCTAAAGATGGCCAGTTTTATTGCTTCTTTAATCAGAACAGCAGTTTGCAGCTGTGCTAACATAATTGCAAAAGGGTTTTCTTATGATCAATTAGCCTTTTAAAATGATACACTTGGATTAACTAACACAACATGCCATTGGAACACAGGAGTGATTGTTGCTGATAATGGGCCTCTGTAGATATTCCATTTAAAACAAAATCAGCTGTTTCCAGCTACAATAGTCATTTACAACATTAACAATGTCTACACTGTATTTCTGATCAATTTGATGCTATTTTAATGGACAAAAGAAATAAAAAAGCTTTTCTTTCAAAAACAAAGACATTTCTAAGTGACCCCAAACTTTTGAACGATAGTGTATTTACCATTAAATAGGCATTCATCATTAAGAAATGCATGCAACATTTTGAAACTGAACACAGTTCTTATAGACAAGCCCAGGTAGAGGTAAACAAACAATAGTAGGGGAAAACTGGTACAGTGGCAGTCAGTTGAGGACAAGGTGAGGGAAAGCTAGCCTGGCATTCAAACTGATTGAAACAATATTGGTGAGAGCAGCGTGTTCAATCTGGTTTTACCAGGCTAAGGGAAAGCAGCCGGTTAGAACCAGCGATGGTTGGTATCGGTTAGCTCGTCCTACCTGCAGCTTGAGGTAGAGTTTCATGTCTCCCCAGTGAGGGTTGTGTGGGTTCTTCCTCAGGACAAACCTCAGCACTGGCTCCCTCTTGTCCAGGTCACAGTCCTTCAGTAGGTAGAGCTGCTTAGCCTCCGTACGGGATATCAGCTTGTGTTTCACCTCGTTGTCTCTGATGGGGGGGGGGGACATTAACAGAGGGAAGACAAGATAGAATACCTCTTCAGATGCATTTTGGCATCCTCTTACCATTGAAGCACAATGCAATACAACGGAAGTTAAAGCACTGTATGTAATACTGCAGTGCAGGTAGCCTAGTGGTTAGAGCGTTGGACTAGTAACCGAAAGGTTGCTGGATCGAATCCCTGAGCTGACAAGGTAAAAATCTGTTGTTCTGCCCCTGAACAAGGCAGTTAACCCACTGTTCCCCGGTAGGCCGTCATCAAATAAGAATTTGTTCTTAACTGACTTGCCTAGTTAAATAAAAAATGTTTTTATGGTGAATGTGGTTATAGTAAACCTGTTATAGTGATCAACTTGTCCTGCGCATACAGTACCAAAAGTTTAGACACACCTACTCATTCAAGGGTTTCTTTATTTTTACTATTTTCTACATTGTACAATAATAGCAAAGACATCAAAACTATGAAATAACACATATGGAATCATGTAGTAACCAAAAAAAAGTGTTAAACAAATCTAAATATATTTATATTTGAGATTCTTCAAAGTAGCCACCCTTTGCCTTGATGACAGCTTTGCACACTCTTGGCATTCGCTCAACCAGCTTCATGAGGTAGTCACCTGGAATGCGTTACAATTAACAGGTGTGCCTTGTTCAAAGTTACATTTGTGGAATTTCTTTCCTTCTTAATGCGTTTGAGCCAACCAGTTGTGTTGTGACAAGGTATGGGTGGTATACAAAAGATAACTATATTTTGTAAAAGACCAAGTCCATATTATGGCAAGAACAGCTCAAATAAGCAAAGAGAAATGACAGTCCATCATTACTTTAAGACATAAAAGTCAGTCAGTCCGGAACATTTCAAGAATTTTGAAATTTTCTTCAAGCGCTATGATGAAACTGGCTCTCATGAGGACCACCACAGGAAAGGAAGACCCAGAGTTACCTCTGCTGCAGAGGATAAGTTCATTAGAGTTTGCTTCACAAAGTTCAAGTAACAGACACATCTCAACGTTAACTGTTCAGAGGAGACGGCGTGAATAAGGCCTTCATGGTCGAATTGATGCAAAGAAACCACTAATAAAGGACACCAATAAGATAAGAAGAAGAGACTTGCTTGGACCAAGAAACACGAGTAACGGACATTAGACGGGTGGCAATCTGTCCTTTGGTATGATGAGTCCAAATTTGAGATTTTTGGTTCCAAACGCTGTGTCTTTGTGAGACGCAGAGTAGGTGAACGGATGATCTCCGCATGTGTGGTTCCCACCGTGAAGCATGGAGGTGGTGTGATGGTGCTTTGCTGGTGACACTGTCAATGATGTATTTAGAATTCAAGGCACACTTAACCAGCATGGCTACCACACCATTCTGCAGTGATACGCCATCCCATCTGGTTTGCGCTTAGTGGAACTATCATTTGGTTTTCAACAGGACAATGACCCAACACACCTCTAGGCTAAGGGCTATTTGACCAAGAAGGAGAGTGATGTGGTGCTGCATCAGATGATCTGGCCTCCACAATCACCTGACCTCAACCCAATTGAGATGGCTTGGGATGAGTTGGACCGCAGAGTGAAGGAAAAGCAGCCAACAAGTGCTCAGCATATGTGGGAACTTCTTCAAGACTGTTGGAAAAGCATTCCTGATGAAGCTGGTTGAGAGAATGCTAAGTGTGCAAAGCTGTCATCAAGGCAAAGGGTGGCTACTTTGAAGAATCTCAAATATATTTTGATTTGTTTAACTTTTTTGGTTACTTACTACATGATTCCATGTGTTATTGCATAGTTTATGTCTTCACGATTATTGTACAATGTAGAAAATAAAGAAAAACCCTTGAATGAGTAGGTGTGTCCAAACTTTTGACTGGTACTGTATGTGAACACTATTATGAGAAGCACACTGTACAATAATATATATATTATAACAATATCGTTATTTGTGTTGGTTGTCATTGACACAAGAAGACTTTTACCTGCAGTTGTCACAGACTGCCAGATCGAAGCCGCTGCTGAGGTAGGAATCCATAAACGGCTTGTCACAGTCATCACACAGCAGATAGTCTGTCTCTATCACCGGGGCTAGGAAGACAGTCAGAGAGAGCAGTAGAACTCAACACTAGCCAGAATGCCAGTTAGTTTTCAAGAGCGCAGAGACTACTTATGGAATTGTGATGCCAAGCAGACTGGCACCCAGGCTCAACAATACAATACTACTACTACTACTACACTTAAATTATTACATTTGAGTCATTTCAGCGCACACACACACACATGTATCCAGAATCATAATCAATGCAGAGAGAGAGTGCTAGGAAGAGAGGTCAGCCTAGGAAGAGAGGACAGCCAAGGTGTCTTGTCAGTAAAACAAGTATCTACTAGTCATTCAGATAGTGGTTTGTTGGTTGTCACTGTGCCATAAATAATGTATTATGGACATAATTTATAATCTGTAATACCTGATTGAAAGAAAGTGACTCCACTCAGCAACTGGCATGTGGTATTACATGAATCCACAAGAGGGCGCACATGAACAAACAATGCATCTTCCTTTGTTACACCAAACATACAGAGGAGATGAGATTACGTCTGAAGTTTACGTCATGCAACAAATATGAATACTTCCCCCCTGACATTTTTGATTGACTATAAATGCACATACCTGGTTGAAGCACCACTTCCTTTGTCCTTTGCTCCTCCTGTCCCTCCTCTTCTTCATCAATGAAGAACCCACCTCCAGAGTCGACTATCTTAGCGACTTTAGCCGAGGTTCCACCCCCTTCTCCTGCCGATGGTCTGCTGGCAAGTCGGGCTTGCCTCAGCATCAGAGCCCGCTGTCTGTTTCGTTCGATCTTGGCTCGCATCGCGGGGGACAGATCGCAGTTCTTGGCTTTGGACTCCGAAGGAGAAGAAGCATTATCCTTCACCGGCGTGGGAGGCTCCAACAGATCCATCGCAAAAAAGCATGCACTAACTAACTTAGCTGTAGGCTAAACTCTCCAGCGTCTTGGAAATTGCAATTAAGTAAAGTTGTTTACCAGCAAGACAGCTGGCAGAGCTCTAAGAGGGGTACAATTGTTTGTGTTTCTAGTTTTAACCCGTGGACACCGCGGTGTGTTCGAGTTACCGGCGGCTGCCATTTGTCGGTCGCACAACCAACTTCCGGGTTGTTATAATGTCAAAATAAAAGTGCTGTTATGAAACTGATGCAGCTTCTCTATGTGACCGCGAGGTGTCGCCGAAGAGCGGACATATACCATCCCCACCCAGCACTAATAGGTATTCACAGCTTTATCCTGTTCCTTCCTGTCCATGTCCTTCATTGCTGGTCCATATCCTGAAAGACCCAGTGGCAATGTGCCATATCTGATGTAATTGGCTTGCTGTAGCAATATCTCTGCTTGGTAAAGAGCTAAACATATGGCTCTGACTCTACCTGCAGTGGCTGTTGTCTTGTTCATTATAAATGTTCATTCTCTGTTTTTAATTAACTTGTATTATGACCCACCCTGTTCTCTTTCCTTCCAAAGAATCAGGTAGTCCACACATTTTTTTTATTTTACTTGGCAAGTCAGTTAAGAACAAATCCTTATTTTCAATGATGGCCTAGGAACAGTGGGTTAACTGCCTTGTTCAGGGGCAGATTAACAGATTTGTACCTTGTCAGCTCGGGGATTTGATCTTGCATCCTTTCGGTAACTAGTCCAATGCTTTAACCACTTGGCTACCTGCCGCCCCATAGATAGGCTAATCTGGTAATGGTTCCCACCTAGCAACATAGGGTCATTCTCACAGTAACCAAAGTAGGGGTCACGACCCCACTGGGGGAACTGCAGTGGGGAGGCCCAAAAAACAATACATATATTGATTTTTTAAAGGAACAAAACATTAAGAGTACAGATTATTGGATGAGACAATATACAAACGTTTCTGAGAAATATCATTTTAAAAATGACATTTTATTGAGTAAATGTATTTAATTTAGATAAGAGATGAAAATGTAATGAATTGAAGGTTATTTGTTGATGTAAAAACCTAAATTGACTGATTTTAGGTTGTGTCATGTGATTTGGGGTGGAATGGGGTCCCCAAAAATTCGGGCGGAAAAAATAGGGTCCCCGTTAAAAAAGTTTGAATAACCACTGCAGTAACCCATTAAGGGTGTCCATACACAATGCTTAGCATCTATTTAAAGCAGTGCAGCACAGGAGCTTTAGTCATTACCGATCTTAATCTCATTTTCACAGAGTTGCATTAATCTATTGCTCTTTTCAGGGTATCACGGCGAGCGCTGCCAATATACTAGAATATGGACTATATTCCCCCGTATATTAGAAGTATAACACTGTCTTTTATGGGATCACGAATAGAAGACAGTTCAATTCAGTGTTAAATGGAGACTTACTGTGGGCTATATCGGTATTCCATGTGCTTGTGGTCCCAATGTCAATAATATCATTGCTTCATGCAGTAACTTTGAACGCTTGGGATTGACAAATTGGCATTGACCTTATATGCCTATAAAAAATTATAAATATAATAAATATAATTTCACATTTAAAGGAAAATAAGAATCCTGTTTTTTACTACACCTCAGTTTGAGCATTATAAGAGTTCTACCTTAAATGACATTAAATGACAATTTAGCCCGTTATGTAATATATTTAGCCTGCCTTGGTTCGTCTTAATATAGCCGTGATGGCCGGTTTCATAGGCCTAACCAAGGTCAGCTTCAAAGTTATGGACAAAGTAACCTAACCTGTAAAGCAGTTTAGCTGTATACTAGTAACACAGGTGGCTGGTGGCACATTAATTGGGGAGGACGGGCTCATAATACTGTCTGGAATGGAATGAATGGTATCAAGCACATAGTTTCCATGTGTTTGATACCATTCCATTCACTCCATTCAAGACTGTATTATGAGCCGTCCTCCCCTCACCAGCCTCCTGTAACTAGTGCCCTTCTCTACTACACTTCTATCCTATACTTCTACTATACAGTACCTTCTTATACTTATAAAAGTCATGAGCATATTATTTTATCTCGGCACGGTAATAGACAAGAGCAAGAGCAACATTAGATATGGTAAAAGATAATACAAAGAAAAAAACAACTGTTTAAAAACACAAAATTGTACCATCATCTTTGAAATGCATGAGAAAGGCCATAATGTATTATTCCAGCCCAGGTGCAATTTAGATTTTGGCCACTAGATGGCAGCAGCGTATGTGCAAAGTTTTAGACTGATCCAATGAACCGTTGCATTTCTGTTCAAAATGTTGTATCAAGACTGCCCAAATGTGCCTCATTTGATTATTAATAACTTTTCAAGTTCAAAACTGTGCACTCTCCTCAAACAATAGCATGGTATTCTTTCACTGTAATAGCTACTGTAAATTGGACAGTGCAGTTAGATTAACAAGAATTTAAGCTTTCTGCCAATGTCAGATATGTCTATGTCCTGGGAAATGTTCTTGTTACTTACAACCTCATGCTAATCGCATTAGCCTACGTTAGCTCAACCGTCCCGTGGGGGACCCACCGATCCTATGGAGCAGGTTTGAAAACCATGTAATGTATTAATTCTGTAAAGATTTCTGTGTCAAAAGGCTCACGCTTCCTGTACTGAAATCCATATGCAGGCAATTGTACCGCCAACAGGTTCACAGCCAAAGAACAGGCACACAGCAGAACAAACATGTATGTCCCGTCTTCTTTACCTCATTCTACCTTTCTAACAGGTGATGGCTAACTGCTGCCTCACGGCCTGCCTATGTAAGGGGCCATGGGGGGAGGGGGGACAAGAGAGAGACCTGAAGAGAGCCAGTACAGGTCAGATAAGTTGAGCTCACCTTCAGCAGAGAGGCAGCAGAGCATTACAGCACTAATGGCTCACGTGTTTAGCCTGACCTCACCACCACCAGCTTTAGTCTCCAGAAGAAGAAGAAGAAGAAGAAGAAGCTGTTGGAAGGATTCTAATACAACCCCCCCTCCTGCCCTCTGTCCATCCCTGAGTCTGCTTACCTACAGCGCCATATGACACTGAGCCTCCGAAAGGACAGGTCTTTGACAGACGCCCAATTCTACACATGGACTGGTACTGTAGGTCTATAGCGAACACAGTGTGGCTTTTAAGTCTTGGTGACATTGTATTTTAAACCAGATATTATTTTATTTTCCTTTATAAAAATAAAAAAGCATCTCAATGAGTCTAAAGTCCACTGACGTTACCACAGAAAACATAATAAACATTTCCTTTACCGAAAGCTATGTCTTTGAAAATGTGCAACAATTGTAGTACATTTACATTTTGGTCGTTTAGCAGACGCTCCATCCAAAGCGACTTACAGTCAGTGCTTTCAATTAAAGGTAGATAAAGCAATCAGGAGATAGGCTCCTGCTCTTTGGGCCGTTCTGGCTCAGACAAGGCTTACTTACTTAAAGGGATACTTCGGGATTTTGGCAATGAGGCCCTTTATCTACTTCCCCAGAGTCAAATGAACTCGTGGATACCATTTGTATGTATATGCGTGCAGTTTGAAGGAAGTTACTAACTAGCGTTAGTGCAATGACTGGAGGATTACACTTCTAGTCATTGCGCTATAATTTTCCAGTCATTGCGCTAATGCTAGTTAGCATTGGCTCATGAAACTACCTCTAACATCAGTCATACTGGACACAAAGACATACAAATGGTATCCACGAGTTCATCTGACTCTGGGTATTCAGACCCTTTACTCAGTACTTTGTTGAAGCACCTTTGGCAGTGATTACAGCCTCAAGTCTTCTTGGGTATGATGCTAGAAGCTTGGCACACCTTTGTTTGGGGATTTTATCCCATTTTTCTCTGCAGATCCTCTCAAGCTCTGTCAGGTTGGATGGGGAGCATCACTGCAAAGCTATTTTCTGGTCTCTCTAGAGATGTTTGATCGGGTTCAAGTCCAGGCACTGGCTGGGCCACTCAAGGACATTCAGAGACTTGTCCCGAAGCCACTCCTGCGTTGTCTTGGCTGTGTGCTTTATGGTCGTTGTCCTATTGGAAGGTTGGCCCTGTGCTGGCCAACTGTGCTGGCCAACTGTAAATGTTGTTATTGTGAAGTGGAAACGTCTAGGAGCAACAATGGCTCAGCTGCGAAGTGGTAGGCCACAAAAGCTTACAGAACGGGACCGCCGAGTGCTGAAGCGCACGCTCACTACCAATTCCAAAATGCCTCTGGAAGCAACGTCAGGAGCTTCATGAAATGGTTTTCCATGGCCGAGCATCCGCACACAAGCCTAAGATCACCATGCGCAATGCCAAGCCTCGGCTGGAGTAGTATAAAGCTCGCTGCCATTGGACTCTGGAGCAGTGGAAACGCGTTCTCTGGAGTGATGAATCACGCTTTACCAATCTGAGTTTGGTGGATGCCAGGAGAACGCTACCTGCCCCAATGCATAGTGCTAACTGTAAAGTTTGGTGGAGGAGGAATAACAGTCTGGGGCTGTTTTTCATGGTTCGGGCTAGGCCCCTTAGTTCCAGTGAAGGGAAATCTTAACTCTACAGCATACAATGACATTCTGGACAGTTCTGTGCTTCCAACTTTGTGGCAACAATTTGGGGAAGGCTCCTTCCTGTTTCAGCATGACCACGCCCCTGTGCACAAAGTGAGGTCCATACAGAAATGGTTTGTCGAGATCGGTGTGGAAGAACTTGACTGGCCTGCACAGAGCCCTGACCTCAACCCCATTGAACACCTTTGGGAGGAACTGTAACGCAGATTTGTGAGCCAGGCCTAATCGCCCAACATCAGTGCTCACTAATGCTCTTGTGGCTGAATGGAAGCAAGTCCCCGTCGCAATGTTCCAACATCTAGTGGAAAGCCTTCCCAGAAGAGTGGAGGCGGTTATAGTAGCAAAAGGGGGACCAACTCCATATTAATGACCATGATTTTGGAATGAGATGTTCGACAAGCAGGTGTCCACATACTGGTCATTTAGTGTATGTGTATCAACCTACTGGTAGAGCTCTTTTGGTTATTACACTATACAAACTGTCTTATGTAACCATACCAAACATAACATATGATACTAATTTGAGAGCCATAGATTTACATTGACTATGTTACGTCTAGTCTTTGAGGCCAGGCTACAATACGATGGCCTGGTAGGATGAGGCCTATCAACAGGGTTGGGTTCTGGTCTTTCTAGCAACATGATCTCACATTTTCACCTCAAGTCAAATAAAGACAGAAGAGGTTGATTCCTGTCACGTGGCCGGGTAGGCAGGTACACAAGGCAGAGGGGGAGGAGTCACCTCACCACAGGATTGACTGTTAGTGTCTGTAAGCTCCACCCCTTCGGTGCTAAGGAAATCTTAGAGCAGATTTACATTAGCTATTCACAGTCTACAGTTGGAGCCTATAGGAACTTGTCACTCAGGATTTGCTTTACTGGCAAATTCCTCACCACCTACCTTTTTTCTTCTTTACAGCATCCAACAGGAGACTGCAAGTGTGGTAAATTATTATTTTTATTTCAGTTATGCATTGTTTTGTGAGGATTTATTTTTGTTCTGCAGATATTGTTCCGTTTGATATTGCATTGGTTTGGATGGTGGTTTGCGAGATGAACTAGGTGGTTAGTTGATTGGCTTTGGTCTGTGTCATGCAATTATGCAACAGAATAGGGCTCATTGTTGATCTAAGGATATATTTGCTGTTTACATTGTTTTACATTCGTTTTGAGTCTTGTCGTTGGGGGAAATTGCCAGTAAAAAAAATGTGAACTGTAAGCTTGGAGGTTTTAAATTAGCCTAATTGGTTTAACAATTCTAAGCAGCTATCACCTATCACCTCACCTAACACACGACTTCTGCTTTTAGATATCTGCTCTGTCACAACCACACTAATAGATGCATGTTTTAAAGATATCGGAAAGATTTTCAAGACACTTCCCCAAGGTTTTGATAATCATAATAGCCTAGGCTAAGCTTGGTTAAGCAAAGCTTGATGGGTACTGACACAGGTACATGGAGAAATCAAACCGTAATCAAGTCAACCGAATGTATTTGAGATAATTTGCTTCATGCAAAGTATTCATATTTCAAAATCAATATCTATTATGTTTCATTAAGCAATGATTTTGATTTATGTGAGAATGCCATTCAGCTGAGATTTGATTTTCAGCAGCACAGGCTTTTTAAAATCAGCGCGTTTACATGTATTAGAGATAGCTGGGTAGGATTAATCTGTAAGGTAACGCAGCTGCATTTCATTTATGGTTACATACAAACACACCAACTAGAGTATATACATTAGATTGGACAGAAAATAGTGATCTAACGCAGTGTTTCTCAAGCCCTGGTCCATGAGCGGCACCGGTCCTTGGGATAGTGCTGAATAATCCCTGAAACCAATTTAGCCCGTGGTAACTTGCCAATTTTGATTAAAGCGGAATTCAAAGAAAGAAGGACTAGGCCTATAGCTTACTGGTCCTTGGTAGGCGTAGGGCACAGGGCTTGTACACTGAGTGTACAAAACATTAAGAACACCTTCCTAATATTGCATTTTATCCCCACTCCCCTTTGGCCCTCAGAACTGACTAAATCCGTCGGGCATGGACTCTACAAGGTGTCGAAAGCGTTCCACAGGGATGCTGGCCCATGTTGACTCCAATTCTTCCCACAGCTGTGTCAAGTTGGCTGGATGTCCTTTGGGCGGTGGACCATTCTTGATACACACAGGAAACTGTTGAGCGTTTTAGTTACACCTACTACCATAATACCTCTCAATACCTCTCAATTGTCTCAACGCTTTAAAATACTTCTTTAACCTGTCTCCAACTCTTCATCTACACTGATTGAAGTGGATTTAACAAGTGACATCAATAAGGGATCATAGATTTCACCTGGTCAATCTGTCATGGAAAGAGCAGGTGTTCATAATGTTTTGTACACTCAGTGTATATAAATCTAGACCTAGGCCTATAACTTAGTCTAAACTAAGGTTCACATTGCGCCGGTTGATATCTCTATAGATGTGAGTGATGATTTACCTTTTAATAATCCTCTCTCTTCCCCGTTTGTGTTTTCCAGACACTAATATGAGGAAACCATTATATGCCCCAGACCCTGGAGAACATCAGGGGCCCGTCGGTTGTTGTGTTTAGAGGACTATGCTCTCCTCGACACTGTAAGGCAAGCGCTCGTGCTAAAACCAGCCAGAGCCAGAGCAGCCTCACAGCCAGCCTGAGCCTCAGCCTCCACCTATGCAACAGCGATGGAACTGATGCTCCCAGGTGCTGACATGGGGTCCCAGAAGGACTCCTTCCCCCTGAACAGAAGGCATCACTACCTCCACGTCCGGAGAAAACTGAGGCCCATAAGGATTGTAGCTTTCGTCCTCAGCATCGTGACCCTCAGCACAGTCTTCTCATTGGGTGCCTTCCAGTGGACTACTTCTTCTACTGGGCTTGATGGAAACGGAGGTGATCTACTTTCCTCCTCCCCCGCTGCTATGTCCGGGGGAGACCTACCGCAGTCGGCCCCCCGCAGAACTCTGCTCACCACCAAGCACCAAGGAGGCCACAACGTCTCTATGATGGAGGACATGCCCGTGGCCATGAAGTCTTCCGTGGATGAGATGAGCCCGGGGGACTACCCAACGGATCTCTTCAACCTGGAGGAGAGAAGGCAGGGGGCCGTCTGTCTGCACATGTTTGGGATGTTGTACATGTTCATCGCCTTAGCCATTGTGTGCGACGAGTTCTTTGTCCCGGCCCTGACTGTGATCACGGAGAAGCTACAGATCTCGGACGACGTTGCCGGGGCAACCTTCATGGCGGCCGGGGGTTCTGCCCCGGAACTCTTCACCTCCGTCATCGGGGTGTTCATCTCCCACAGCAACGTGGGCATAGGAACCATTGTGGGTTCGGCCGTGTTCAACATCCTGTTTGTCATCGGGATGTGCGCGTTGTTCTCCAAGGAGATTCTCCAGTTGACCTGGTGGCCCCTCTTTAGAGACGTCTCCTTCTACATCATTGGTCTGTTGATGCTCATCCTGTTCTTTTTGGATAACCAGATCTTTCTGTGGGAAAGTATCGCCTTGCTGATGTGCTACTTGAGTTATGTGACATTTATGAAGTTCAATGCAGATGTAGAGACCTTCATAAAGAGTAAATTGGGCCAGAATCAAGTGGATGAGGTGGAGGCCGCTCCTAAGGTGAGTTTTGCCGCCACCTTTTCCTCCCCAGATGTATTCTTGACTCACGTTCCTTTTGCTTTTGGCAGGAGGCTGCTCGCGTGCAGCGTAAGGGAAGGGTATTTAGAAGTCGTCCTGCGGGCCAGGTAGACGGACAGACAGACGCCAAAAACCTCTGCCTTCCCAGGGATTAACACTGGGTTTAGCTCCATGTCACCTGTGCATGGCCACAC
>NC_042960.1:14337955-14435455 GCF_901001165.1 Salmo trutta | reverse complement strand
ATCCCTGTTTGTGAGCATTTCTCAATTTGCCAAGATAACCCATTCACCTGACAGGTGGGGCATATCAAGAAGCGAATTAAATAGCATGATCATTACACAGGTGCACCTTGTGCTTGGGACAATAAAAGGCCACTGTAAAATGTGTAGCTTTTTCACACAGCACAATGCCACAGATGTCTCAAGTTTTGAGGGAGCGTGTAATTGGCATGCTGACTGCAGGAATGTCCAACAGAGCTGTTGCTGGAAAATGTAATGCTCATTTCTCTACCAAAAGCTGCATCCAATGTTGTTTTAGGGAATTTGGCTGTACGTCCAACTGGCCTCCACAACCGCAGACCACGTATGGCGCTGTGTGGCGAGCGGTTTGCTGATGTCAATGTTGTGAACAGAGTGGGGTTATGGTATGGGCAGGCATAAGCTACGGACAATGAACACAATTACATTTTATTGACGGAGATACCGTGACGAGACCCCGAGGCCCATTGTCGTGCCATTCTTCCGCTGCCATCACCTCATGTTTGAGCATGATAATGCACAGCCCCATGTCACAAGGATCTGTTAGCTGAAAATGTCTCAATTCTTCCATGGCCTGCATACTCACCAGACATGTCACCCATCGAGCATGTGTGGGATGCTCTGGACCGATGTGTATGACAGCGTGTTTCAAAGTTCACGCCAATATCCAGCAACTTCGCACAGTCATTGAAGAGAAGTGGGACAACATTCTACAGGTCACAATCAACAGCCTGATCAATCCCATGTGAAGGAGATTTGTCACGCTGCATGAGGTAAATGGTAGTCTGGTTTTCTGATCCACGCCCCTACTTTTTTTAAAGGTATCTGTGACCAACAGATGCAGATCTGTAACCCCAATCATGTGAAATCCATAGATTAGGGCCTAATTTATTTATTTCAATTGACTGATTTCCTTATATGAACTGTAACTCAGTAAAATAGTTTAAATTGTTGCATGTTCCATTTATATTTTTGTTCAGTATAATACACTAGCATACAGTACTTAGAATGAAGCAATGAATTGGGAATGCATTCTAAATAGTATGCTAGTATGGACATTGGAACTCACATGTAAGTGCTTTTGACCAGCATGATCTGACTGCACTAGGAAGTGTTTGCCGGAGATTTTTTGCAAGAGACAAGACTGCATGCTTATTTTGCAG
Source organism: Salmo trutta (assembly GCF_901001165.1). Taxonomy (NCBI): domain Eukaryota; kingdom Metazoa; phylum Chordata; class Actinopteri; order Salmoniformes; family Salmonidae; genus Salmo; species Salmo trutta. Next base: position 14,434,277 of record NC_042960.1, on the reverse strand, counting down.
GGCAAAATCCTCACTGATGATTTAGATAGAAAGCAACTACCAGTGTTCACGTATTTCCACCAACATTTTCCTTTCAATCATGCCTCTCAATGACATGTAAATGATTGTGGACCATGTTGTGGACCATGGTTCCATAATCTTTAGTACAGGGCTCTCCGACCCTGTTCCTGGAGAGCTACCGTCCTGTAGGTTTTTACTTTAACCCTAATCAAGCGCACCTGATTCTAATAATTATCTGGTTGATGAGATGAATCATGGTTAGTTACAACTGGGGTTGGGGTGAAAACCTACAGGAGGGTAGCTCTCCAGGAACAGGGTTGGAGAGCCCTGCTTTAGTATAATGTTTACCTTTTATTGTGAGGGTTCACTTCCTGTGCTAAACCCCAGGGCCACAACTGACCAATCAGCTACAGTGTGTTTCATTGGCTCAGAAATAGGGAAGACCATAAAAACAGCTGATGTCTGTATTGTCCACATTGCTTATGCTCCAGTCTTTGTTATTAATTGTAACTAAAAGTGTACTTGCATTGTGATTGGGTTAACTTCTTTCCCATGAAGAAAGGGCACCGATAACACACTTAACATGTTATTCTATATCCAAGATCTTCTATATCCAATGGACACTGGGGCCCTTAAGGGTTGTAACCTCACCCCAGTAACAACCAATATTCAACCAAATACAAAATAAGTGTAATAAAAGTGTGAGGGTCGAATCAAACGTCACGTTGTGACATGTGAAGGTTGTTATGAGAGTTCACATGAAGGGTTTGAAATTACTGTTCTAAATACGGTTATCTCTGTGGATTAATCCTCTCTAAGTCTGGGAGCTTGGCGTGTCAGGTGGACACAATTGACTTCTGCCTCGCAAGGATACTTGCAGAAACTCCCGGCTTTGCAGAAAGCCCTGGCTGGCTGGCTGCGGGCTGGCTGGCTGGCTGCAGGCTGGCTGGCTGCAGGCTGGCTGGCTGGCTGGCTGCAGGCTGGCTGGCTGGCTGCAGGCTGGCTGGCTGGCTGCAGGCTGGCTGGCTGGCTGCAGTTTGGCTGGCTGGATGCAGGCTGGCTGGCTGCAGGCTGGCTGGATGCAGGCTGGCTGGCTGCAGGCTGGCTGGCTGGCTGGCTGCAGGCTGGCTGCAGGCTGGCTGCAGGCTGGCTGCAGGCTGGCTGCAGGCTGGCTGGCTGGCTGGCTGCAGGCTGGCTGGCTGGCTGCAGTTTGGCTGGCTGGATGCAGGCTGGCTGGCTGGCTGCAGGCTGGCTGGCAGCCTTATGGAACTTACGGCTACAGTATACTGTGAATAATAGTTATTTTCGAAAGCTTCACGTGTTCCTTATGAAGATCTTAAAGATAATTTTGATTGGCAGTTTGAATTAATGACACTTTAATTCATCGCATTAGATAACAAGGCAGTTAACCCACTGTTCCCCCGGGCACCGAAGACGTGGATGTTGATTAAGGTAGCCCCCCGGACCTCTCTGATTCAGAGGGGTTGGGTTAAATGCGTAAGACACATTTCAGTTGAATGCATTCAGTTGTACAACTGACTAGGTATCCCCCTTTCCAATTCCTTCCCTAACATGCACTTTCCAATGGTGCAGTTACCCTCTGCAGTGCAAGTTTGAATTCCAGACGTAGCTATTTCCTGTTATTGAGGCACTGAAAGAAGTAAAAAATATGCATTTGATATATATATATATATATATAATGTTGATTTTCTCTTCCAGATATTTGTTATAGTACAGCGTGTGTATATATGTGTGTATGTCCAGTTTGTGTGTTTGCATGTATGTTCATGTATGGAGAGTATGAAAACCCTGCAAATTCCCTCTCCAAGCCATTCCCCAGCATTTTGGTAAATATTGTTTAAGCTATGAGGACATGTCTAGTGTTTGAATATGCTTTTACAGCCAAAACACTTTGTGGAAAATAGTACTTAAAGTAAAAAATATATAAGTATGTTTCCATTGTTATTGCAGAGGTATAAAGAGAAGTTAGGGAGCCCAAGCTACGTGATATAAAAACAATGGCAGTGAATGTAAAGATCCCTACTAACAAGTGACCTTGAATTAACTTCAGTTACCCTGTTTGTGGAGCAAATGGATCACCCATTAGTGCATTGTTTACTCCATCCCAGATTCTGTACCTAGAGACATCTATGCCTCTGTTATAATTTTGGCAAGAGTTAATAACTATGAACTTGATGAGGCTCTATTATAATCATATGAATCACAGTTCATCCTGTGCTCCTTTCTTTTTGGTGTTTCTTTTTATATGTTGACTCATACTGTGAGGGAAAAAAGGTATTTGATCCCCTGCTGATTTTGTACGTTTGCCCACTGACAAAGACATGATCAGTCTATAATTTTAATGGTAGGTTTATTTGAACAGTGAGAGACAGAATAACAACAAAAAAATCCAGAAAAATGCATGTCAAAAATGTTATAAATTGATTTGGATTTCAATGAGGGAAGTAAGTATTTGACCCCCTCTCAATCAGAAAGATTTCTGGCTCCCAGGTGTCTTTTATGCAGGTAACGAGCTGAGATTAGGAGGACACTCTTTAAGGGAGTGCTCCTAATCTCAGCTTGTTACCTGTATAAAAGACACCTGTCCACAGAAGCAATCAATCAATCAGATTCAAAACTCTCCACCATGGCCAACACCAAAGAGCTCTCCAAGGATGTCAGGGACAAGATTGTAGACCTACACAAGGCTGGAAGGGGCTACAAGACCATCGCCTAGCAGCTTGTTCAGAAGGTGACAACAGTTGGTGCGATTATTCGCAAATGGAAGAAACGCAAAAGAACTGTCAATCTCCCTCGGCCTGGGGCTCCACGCAAGATCTCACCTCGTGGAGTTGCAATTATCATGAGAACGGTGAGGAATCAGCCCAGAACTACACGGGAGGATCTTGTCAATGATCTCAAGGCAGCTGGGACTATAGTTACCAAGAAAACAATTGGTAACACACTACGCCGTGAAGGACTGAAATCCTGCAGCGCCCGCAAAGTCCCCCTGCTCAAGAAAGCACATATACATGCCTGTCTGAAGTTTGCCAATGAACATCTGAATGATTCAGAGGACAACTGGGTGAAAGTGTTGTGGTCAGATGAGACTAAAATGGAGCTCTTTGGCATCAACTCAACTCGCCGTGTTTGGATGAGGAGGAATGCTGCCTATGACCCTAAGAACACCATCCCCACCGTCAAACATGGAGGTGGAAACATTATGCTTTGGGGGTGTTTTTCTGCTAAGGAGACAGGACGACTTCACCGTATCAAAGGGACGATTGACGGGGCCATGTACCGTCAAATCTTGGGTGAGAACCTCCTTCCCTCAGCCAGGGCATTGAAAATGGGTCGTGGATGGGTATTCCAGCATGACAATGACCCAAAACACACGGCCAAGGCAACAAAGGAGTGGCTCAAGAAGAAGCACATTAAGGTCCTGGAGTGGCCTAGCCAGTCTCCAGACCTTAATCCCACAGAAAATCTGTGGAGGGAGCTGAAGGTTCGAGTTGCCAAACGTCAGCCTCGAAACCTTAATGACTTGGAGAAGATCTGCAAAGAGGAGTGGGGCAAAATCCCTCCTGAGATGTGTGCAAACCTGATGGCCAACTACAAGAAACGTCTGACCTCTGTGATTGCCAACGAGGGTTTTGCCACCAAGTACTAAGTCATGTTTTGCAGAGGGGTCAAATACTTATTTCCCTCATTAAAATGCAAATCAATTTATAACATTTTTGACATGCGTTTTTCTGGATTTTTTTGTTCTGTCTCTCACTGTTCAAATAAACCTACCATTAAAATTATAGAATGATCATTTCTTTGTCAGTGTGCAAACGTACAAAATCAGCAGGGGATCAAATACTTTTTTCCCTCACTGTACATAATTCACCACAAAATGTTTGTCTAGATAGGCCTACATAATTTGTCAAATCATTATTTGTTCTTTAATAAATCCCTTTCCTGCAGTCAAATGACCAAATTGCCCTCTAGTGGCCTCATGGGTGGACTGTTAACATTTTTCATAATTTCATAATTAATCAACATTATAAAAAATGTAAACAAACTCTATGTCAAATGGTTTTGTTATATTTAAGTCTTCTATGATGTATATAAAGTGTAATATTGGGATGCAAACTCAAAATGTATTACATTTAATCCCTATATGTGACAGGTACAGGTGTCTTTTTAAAGCCCATAACCATGTGTGTGAGGTTTATACTTTTGTTTCAAAGTAGATTTGTTTAAGACTACCATTTAGCCTACTGCAGTACAGGGTTAATGCTATAAGCTGTAGCCTAGTATAAGGCCAATTACTTTTCAGTTGAACAAAGATGAACTTGCTAAATATTATTGCTATATTTGTATTGTGTCTACCCAATTTTTTGCTACCCTATTTGTGGCTACACTGAAAACCTTGAGTTTCTGCAAACTAAGCAATGTATTCTCCAAACCCACTCCCCTCCTGAACTAGGTGGGAGTTCTGTTAAGAATCCATTTTTACACTGTCAGTGTTTATGTCCTGTCGCCGTCAAATCAAAAATAAAAGGCATTCATCACATACACAGTTTACAAAAGGTATAAAAGGTGCAGTGAAGTGTTTGTGTGCTAGTTATGATAATGGCGCCCATTTCAGATCACATTACACGCAGCAGACCAACTGTTAAGCAAACTGGGCAGTGTGGTGAGAACGGGACAGGTTGGAAATGTGACTATGTGGCGGTGTTTTGGCGGTGGTTTCAGACGGGATAAAAGGCACCACGTCTGTACATTTGGCATTTTAGTCATTTAGCAGGCGCTCTTATCCGGAGCAACTTACAGGAGAAATTAGTTAATTGCCTTGCTCAAGGGCACGTCGACAGATTTTTCACCTAGTCGGCTCGGTGATACGGACCAGCGGCCTTTCGGTTACTGGTCCAATGTTCTGCTAGACTACCTGCCTCCCACAGTAAGCTAGGCCACAATGCAAACCTTCAACAGCTCTCCTTCTTGCCAATCCATCCATTCCTAACCCTAAGCTCCGGCAGCAGATGCTCTGCAGGTTATTAGGCTCAATGCCCAATAACCCGTAGGGCCATGTGAGCATTAGGCAACAGCCAACCGCCGAGAATCAAAAACAGCACAAGGCCTTAGCCTGCCTTACTGGAAAGGCCTTAGTTTGGGCGCTCACATGGCTAACGCTCATCCGCTAACACTTTGAGAGACGGCTATTAGTGCCTGTGGATGGATCCTCCTAAACCCAATGGAAGCACTTAACAAGACTACATGACTCGGTCTACATTGATCCAAAATGGTTGTGTAATTGTTGTCCCATTTTCTGGTAGACAAATAACAGGGCTGTTCAGGGTTTTCAACAATGCTAATTGAAGAAAATAATTGAAATTCAGTTTTAAAAAAATGTGGGTAATCATAATCTGTTTTAGAATTCAAACATACATTAGGCTAACACTACAGCATGGCTAACACTACAGTATGGCTAACACTACAGCATGGCTAACACTACAGCATGGCTAACACTACAGTATGGCTAACACTACAGTATGGCTAACACTACAGCATGGCTAACACTACAGCATGGCTAACACTACAGTATGGCTAACACTACAGCATGGCTAACACTACAGTATGGCTAACACTACAGTATGGCTAACACTACAGCATGGCTAACACTACAGCATGGCTAACACTACAGTATGGCTAACACTACAGTATGGCTAACACTACAATATGGCTAACACTACAATATGGCTAACACTACAGCATGGCTAACACTACAGTATGGCTAACACTACAATATGGCTAACACTACAGTATGGCTAACACTACAGCATGGCTAACACTACAGTATGGCTAACACTACAGTATGGCTAACACTACAATATGGCTAACACTACAATATGGCTAACACTACAGTATGGCTAACACTACAATATGGCTAACACTACAATATGGCTAACACTACAGTATGGCTAACACTTGGCCGACGTCTGCGTAGTCAAATTGCTCCTGTAACTCAATACTTTTTTGCTCCTATAATTCAAGCTGTTTCTTCTTCCGTTTTAAAAGGTAATAATTATTAGTATTGTCATGCTTGCCTGTTCTCTTGTTTTGTGGTGTGAAGATACACAGTTACGGTAGTATAACAACGTGTCTGACCATAGCAAGCTGCTAAGGTGTTGCACAGTTCTGTTGTCTTTGCACAGGGTTGTATTGAAGTTATTCATTCATTTCAAATCATTGATTTTACAGTGCCTTCAGAGAGTATTCAAACCTCTTGACTATTTCCACATTTTGTTATGTCACAGCCTGAATTTAAAATTGATTAAATGTAGATGTTTTTGTAACTGGCCTACATGCTACACCATATTGTCAATGTTTTTCCATTTTTCTATCAATTAAAAAGCAAAAGTACTCAACCCCTTTGTTATGGCAAGTCTAAATAAGTTCAGGAGCAAAAATGTGTAAAATAAGTTGCATGGACTCAATAATAGTGTTTAACATGCTTTATGAATGTCTACATCTTTGTACCCCACACATACAATTATCTGTAAGGTCCTTCAGTCGAGCAGTGCATTTCAAACACAGATTCAACCATGGTCCTTGTGATATAGAATATATACAATTAGAAAAAAAACAAAAGCAATCCTCTATAGAGGTTAACAGAACGGGCATGTTACGTTGTGCAACAGTGGTGTGCATGTATGTACGCCACAAACCAAATGTTCCAATGTTCTGCTTTGTGCTTTGTGCATTCCCAACACGCCATGTCATCTCAGCCTGTTTTGCTATACATGTCCCATAGTATTCATCAATGTATCCTATTCAAATAAGTCTTCACAAATGTCTTTCCTATTTTAGCCAGGGACACCTACTGCTTGCTATGGTATCATACTGTACCTTACATTCCAAACAGGAAATCAGTATGCTTTCTCAATTGAATTTCTCTCTCAAACAGTTGTGTAGATGGGATTTTGTCTCCACAACTGTCCTGTATTTGTCCTCTGAAGAACGGTTGGCTTTAGATTAGAGGAGCTGCATCTGTAGGTTTTAAAGGCTATGTCTGCCAAGCCGCCATGTCTTCCCAGCTGCGTTACAACCTGTACATTCTCAAAGGATCATTTTGAAACTGGCTGGCCTACTGAGAGTTTCATATCCTGATAATTTATCATGATGTCTGCTTTCATTTAATTCATTAGGCTACATCGTCTTGACAATAACTAGCATTTCTTGGCAGATTACATTTTCTGTTTAAGTGAGATTTTGTGTGACTTCATACATGCATTTCTTTCTCTTTACTTCTTTCCTTTGAAGGCAAGCACGGGTGACGAGGAAAACAAGTTGACGGTATGTTTATGTTCTGTTGTGGCATCTTAATATGTATTTGTATGTGTACTGTCATATTGACAGTACTGAATATCCAGTGCTCTTAAGCAAGCACACAAAGCATGTTGCCATAGAACGCAATGCTGCATTAATACAATTAAATATAAAGGGCTACAAATGTGTCAGTTAGTTTGCACCAGAGCCATGTGTTTAGAGTGTTGGGCCAATGGCGTTTCTGCATTAAGACACATTTACATGACACTTCAACATTCAACATGGCGGCCATGTTAGCTCCCCACTAACATTACTTGAGGAATATTAAACGAATATTATGAAACTGAATGTCTAGAAGGAGCATTATGATGCATTTACATGACACTTCAACATTCTATGGCAGCCATGTTGGCTCCCCATTAACATGGGCAATATTTAAACAGTGCTATGTAACTGAAAGTCTAGAATTAGATCAAAAGTTGACCTAACTCTCTAAATATATCAACTCTCTAAATATACGCCGCTGGTTTGCACTACAAGACCCTCATTATTGACACTCACGCACTTGACACGTCACACTGTGCATTCACTGTGCATACCGCTGTGTTCAACTGCATCATTGTCACGCCACTGTGTACCAAAGACGCAGATGCATTGCGAGTTCAGGGTTGGGGTCAAACCAGTAAAGTAAAATTGAAACTCATTTCATACATTCAATCTCAGTTCACTTGACTGAACTGAAAGCCAAATTGACTCCACACCTGCAGCTATAGATTAGAGTTATGTATTGAAGCTATAGATGATCTAGTATTGAAGCTATAGATGATCTAGTATTGAAGCTATAGATGATCTAGTATTGAAGCTATAGATGATCATGTATTGAAGCTATAGATAATCTAGTATTGAAGCTATAGATGATCATGTATTGAAGCTATAGATGATCTAGTATTGAAGCTATAGGTGATCTAGTATTGAAGCTATAGGTGATCTAGTATTGAAGCTATAGATGATCTAGTATTGAAGCTATAGATGATCTAGTATTGAAGCTATAGATGATCTAGTATTGAAGCTATAGATGATCTAGTATGGAAGCTATAGATGATCTAGTATTGAAGCTATAGATGATCTAGTATTGAAGCTAAAGATGATCATCTGGTATAGAGACGTTAAAGCAGCCTATGCCCTTGGTCTCTACTGCAGGCCAAGCCCCGTCTCCAGAGAGGAGGATCATCGGCCTCCCTCCACAACACCCTGATGAGGAATAGCATCTTCCAGCTCATGATCCACACACTGGACCCCTTCAGTGAGGGTGAGGGACTGGGGGGTAAAACAACGTGTTTTTTTGACACACCTTCAATATAGACACACTTCCAATATCTATATTTGATGTATTTGTTTCAATATGTTTCTGTACTAGGCATGTTTTCATAATTTCTCATTAATGGAAACAAAATAAAATACGTGTTATGTTTTATGTTTCCATTAGCGGGGAATCCGTAGCTAGGTTCATATCGTTGGGGTTCATCACTGACTCTCTGTAGCAATGATTGTGTTTCAGGGCGATTCAAAGAGAAGGCCTCCATTCTTCACAAGATGGCCAAACAGAAATGTCAAGATGGTGGGGACGGGGAAAAACCCAACGGTGTCGCAGGTGAGCTTTACATTTTAAACGTACGTAAATGTTAAATATGTTAAAATACTTTATACGTGTTATATACTTTATTCTAAACTGGGTGGTTCCAGCCCTGAACGCTGATTGGCTGAAAGCCGTGGTATATGAGACCGTATACCACGGGTATGACAAAACATCTATTTTTACTGTTCTAACTACATTTGTAACCAGTTTATAATATCAGTAAGGCACCTCTGGTGTTTGTGGTATATTTGCTTAAGAACAGCCCTTAGCCGTGGTATATTGGCCATATACCACACCGCCTCAGGCCTTATTGCTTAAATATACTGTATATACATAATATATATTGCATTACATCCTCCAGTGCCTCTCACTGTCTCTCCTTCAAGACTAACTCCTGGCCTTTTTCTCTATTTCTGTCTCTCTACGCAGACAAAAGCATCCCCAACAGTTCCAACGTGACAGTGGAAGTCACTTCGCCTGCGAACGGTGACATAGGACCGGTAGGCTTTGTCTACTAAATACCTCCAAAATCAGTGATGATGTTTAAGAGAGTAACTGACACCCACTGGATAAATGAGTTCTGTTTAAATCAAATATGTTTTATAGCCTTGGTATTCCTGTCACTGTTTCTCTCTACCCCCCCCCCCCCCCCCCCCTCTCTGTTTGGTAGGCTGAGGAGGAGGAAGATGAGGACACTCCTCTGAGTTTGGAGTGGCCGGAGACGAACCGCAAACGAATAACGTATCTCCTTATCCTCCCCATCGTCTTCCCTCTGTGGCTCTCTCTGCCGGATGTCAGGAGAGAGGTAAGTGGAGCTGCTATACTCCTCAGACTACATTAACATTTGCGGTGTAGCTAGGATTGATTGATTGATTGGTAGGTAGGTTGTTTGTTTGGTTGATTGATTTGTGAAAATCTATGACGCTGACGCTTCAAAAGGACATTGAAAGTTTTCATGAAACCTTTTTTTTTTTCAGACTTCCACAAAGTTCTTCCCCATGACCTTCCTTGGTTCAATCTGTTGGATTGCTGCCTTCTCCTACCTCATGGTGTGGTGGGCTCATCAGGTAAGCCCCTCCCTGACACCTGTCACTCTCATTCTGAGCCAATCAAAACATAGGGTTTGTTTTTATCGTTTCGACTCCTGATACAGGACAGGGTTGCGTTCAGGAGGGCCCAAAGTAAAATGTTGTGGAACGTTGCAGGTAGAAATGCCATGAATAGAGCCGACATGATTCTTTACTCTAGAATTGAGATGACTGTTATAAGGCCAAAAAATGTCCTAATAGCTAAGAAAATACTTCCAGTAGTACTTACTAGCTCCCCCGTCAGATCAACGTTAACCTCGACTATAGAACAAGAGCCAACCAATCCAAACAAGATCCAGTCATTTGATTGAGTTTCAGCTGCGTCTATTGCCAGACGTCATAACGCCAAATCGGATTCTTCGTCTTTGTTTGAACAATGTAGTTAACCCATTTTCACTCTCAGGTTGGAGAGACCTTCTGGATTACAGAGGAGATCATGGGATTGACCATATTAGCAGCTGGTACCTCAATCCCTGATCTAATCACCAGTGTCATCGTAGCACGGAAAGGCCTTGGTGACATGGCTGTGTCCAGCTCTGTGGGCTCCAACATATTTGACATCACCGTGGGGTAAGTCGGTCCAAAAGCACATTTATAACGCTCCAACTCCTGTTTGCATGAATGAGTCATTTTTGGATGTTTTCTCGGACAAGCTCTATCGCCGCACATTTGCAATGTTACAGTAGTTATGCACAGATCTATGCTCTTTTGAATGACGAAAATGTAAACCTAGAAAGTCAAAGGATCAACTGTAACTATGTTTTCACTTTACCACCGTATAGTCCACTCTAGACGGTAACGGTACATGTGATTTCCATGTTTCTCCATCTACCCTTCCAGCCTGCCGTTCCCTTGGCTCGTCTACGGCCTAATCAATGACTTCAAGGCGGTGCAGGTGAGCAGCAACGGCCTGTTCTGCGCCATCGTGCTCCTCTTCCTCATGTTGCTCTTCGTCATCATCTCCATCGCCTCCTGCAAGTGGAGGATGAGCAAGTTGCTGGGAGGCCTCATGTTCTTACTGTACATCTTCTTCCTGGTAACCAGCGTCATGCTGGAAGACAAGATCATCGTGTGTCCCATCTCCATCTGAAGGCCCCTCTTCAACCCCAAACCCCCTGGAAACACAAACACACACATACAGCACACACAATCATATAATCCTCCGGTTGTCAATGGGGGCTTCCGTTGGGAGGAGCAGTAGAAAACGAGCCTGGCGTGACTGATTGAGTTCAAATGTCCCGAGCCCAACCTGCAGATTATCATTTGCGAACTTTGAGCAGGGCAGACGGACCTGTCGATGAGCGATTGATTCACGATGCTACTGCCCAACGGGGTGGGTTTCTCTCCTCGTCACATGACCACATCCGAGAGCTCCCGTTGGTTTAAATCCGTCGTTGGCTGACAAACAGACGAATGTAATCACACCCATGATGGAGAGTAGGGGACCACGTCTGGTTACTCCAATCCAGAGGACTATGTGATATGATTAGAGAATATATTTGAATTAGTCAGGTATCAACTGTCAATCGGGCTCAAAAACTTTGATGGCTGTATGAAGTGGAGCTCTGGAAAAGGTCCAGCATTGTCCTAACCAGAAAGTGGAACCTGGCAGAGAAGTGTCTGAAGATTGCACGGATCAAGTGGAAGTGTTTTTCTTGATTTTTGTAAATTAGTTTTCAGATGTATTTATATTACAAATGCTTAATTGCAAAACCCAAAAGGTTTTTGTTCTCAAATCAAAATCTAAAATTTGTACAGTTCTGATTTGGTTTATAACTGGTACATGGTTGTATGAACTTGCAAAGTTTGGAAAGGTAAACGTGTATATGAAGAGAAAATGATAGTAATATGAAGAGGGTTGTTTCGTTTGGGACAATTTTGTCAAGTAAATATAATATAGTATTTCTAATGTTAATTTATCTTCTGTTTCTTAACCCCAACCCATATTTTCCAACTTGTTTGACCCTTAATTAATATTAAGGGGAATGCTACAACATTTTTATGGTTGAAAACGTAACAATACAATTTTTTTCGGTAAAAGATATATATTCACAGTACTCCACTTATTCTATATGCAAATCAGTTGTTGAACATGACAACTGTAAATAGCTAAAATGGTCGACAGGTTTGAAATTCAGCACACCGTATGATGTAGGGACACACTATATTAAATCACTTTCGGTGTACAACAACCCCTTTCAATCAAATGTATTTATAAAGCCCTTTTGACATCAGCAGATGTCACAAAGTGCTATAGAGAAACCCAGACTAAAACCCCAAACAGTGCAGATGTATAAGCAGATGTGAAGTGTAAAAACATCTAAAGGGGGGTTGTGAACTCTGTACAAATTATCATTTTTCCATGTTTGATACAGTTTGTATGCTTCAGAGTCATATAGGCAACATCTAAACATGTATTTTTTTATACGTTATTTGTTTGCTTGTTTTCTCTGTATAATACAGCAAACAGTAACATGTATATCTGAATAACATTCTGGTTTTTTTTCACTTGTGATCAACTGAACAGAATAGGGGTTGAAGATTTTATATTGACCAAAGTAAAATAGCATGTGAATGATATTATCCGAATAATCAATGGTTCTACTCTGTAAAGTTAAAATCTATATGTTTCTTCTCCACTATGAGATCGAGCTTTAAAAATGTCAAACTATTTAGTTGTTGCAGAATTGTTACCTTACCATTGCTGTACGGTGCTTACACTTTGACTGGCAATGGCAAAACATATCACTGGGATATACTATATGTGATTTTTTAACAATAATAATTGAACCATCCAAAACCGAATAGGCAAAATGAATGAGCTACTATATTCACAACTAAAATAATGGATTATCTTTGTAAAAATATTTTCCATTTATTACTGTATCCCCCTTCACTTTGTTAATTTCTCTTTTATTTCACCTTTATTTAACCAGGTAGGCAAGTTGAGAACAAGTTCTCATTTACAATTGCGACCTGGCCAAGATAAAGCAAAGCAGTTCGACAACATACAAAAACACAGAGTTACACATGGAGTAAAACAACATACAATCAATGATGCAGTAGAAAAAAATAAGACTATATACAATGTGAGCAAATGATGTGAGATAATGGAGGTAAAGGCAAAAAAATGCCATGGTGGCAAAGTAAATAAAGTATGGCAAGAAAAAACACTGGAATGGTAGATTTGTAGTTTGAAGAAATTTAAAAGTTAAGCCAATTTCCTAATTTTCAATATGTTTTCTCTCGCGTATGCAATTTGTATGCATACAAACAGTGTGTAAACTGTAATGTAAACTCAGAATATGATCATTCCATCTTATATTCAGACCAATATTGCTTCCACTACTTTAGGGTTTAACGTTGATATCTACAGAACACTGTTAGATGACAGATAACATCTTAACTTTAGACAGCCACATTAAAGTAAAGCACTTTCATATCTAGAGTGTGCAATTTGTTGATATTTTTTTTCAATGGATCTTATGCGTGCGTAACATTTAATGTATGGATGAGCAGGAAGGAAAAACTGTCAATATGCAGAACTATATGGATGGCGTGGAAGTCTATTATAATACAGAAAAAACAATGAATGGCAATGCTTTTATATTTCTGTTACAAACCATATATTTAAGTATGAATCATGTATATGAATCATAATCATGTATACTTGAATCATGCATGTATAATATTGTAAAAATCATATCAGTCATTCTGTATAAAATGTCATATGATAATAAATGAAACTTTGTTTGAAATGTAGGTGTCAATTGCTTTATTTCAGAATCAAATCACCCAAAACTAACCAATCAAAACCATCCAATAAATGCTGTCCTCTATAATATACAAAGATTCATTACAGGGCGCAATGGTGTGTACATTATAGATTTGGTTACAAACACCTGTTCTTTCTATTACAAACTGACCAGGTGAAAGCTATGATCTCTTATTGATGTCACTTGTTAAATCCACTTCAATCAGTGTAGATGAAGGGGAGGAGACATGTTAAAGGATTATTAAGCCTTGAGACAATTGAGACGTGGATTGTGTATATGTGCCATTCAGAGGGTGAATGGACAAGACAAAAGATTTAAGTGCCTTTGAATGGGGTACGGTAGTCGGTACCAGGGACACCAGTTTGAGTGTGTCAAGAATTGCAACGCTGCTGGGTTTCACACAAACAGTTTCCCCATGTGTATCAAGAATGGTCCACCACCTAAAGGGAATCCAGCCAACTTGACACAAGTGTAGGAAGCATTGGAGTCAACATGGGCCAGCATCCTGGTGGAACGCTTTTGACACCTTGCAGAGTCCATGCCCAGAGGAACTCAGGCGGTTCTGAGGACAAAAGGGGGAGGGGGGGGGGGGGGGGGGGCAACTCAAGATTAGGAAGGTGTTCCTAATGTTTAATCCACTCAGTGTATACAAGAACATAATCTAATAGCTCTTCCTAGTGGTTGAAAAGAACCACAGCAACCCGGGACAAATTCAGTTGGCAAACGTAGTCGAACGTTGCAGGTAGAAATGTCATGAATAGAATATGACACCTTATTACACACTGAACAAAAATATAAATGCAACATGGAACAATTTTAAAAAATGTACTGAGTTGGAGTTCATAGAAGGAAACTAGTCAAACGAAAGAAATCAATTCCTTAAAAAAAATAAAAGTAGGGGAGTGGATCAGAAAACCAGTCACTATCTGAAGTAAACACCATTTGCCTCATGCAGCACGACACATCTCCTTCCCATAGAGTTGATCAGGCTGTTCATTGCGGTGTGTGGAATGTAGTCCCACTCCTCTTCAATGGCTGTGCGAAGTTGCTGGATATTGGTGGGAACTGGAACACGCTGTCGCACACGTCAATCCAGAGCATCCCAAACATGCTCAATGGGTGACATGTCTGGTGAGTATGCAGGCCATGGATGAACTGGGACATTTTCAGCTTCCAGGAATTGTGTTCAGATCCTTGCGACATGGGTCTGTGCATTATCATGCTGAAATAGGAGGTGATGGCTGCGGATGAATGGCATGACAATGGGCCTCAGGATCTCATCATGGTATCTCTGTGTATTCAAATTCCCATTAATAAAATGTAATTGTGTTCGTTGTGCGTAGCTTATGCCTGCCCATACCATAATGCCACTGCCACCACGGGGCACTCTGTTCACAACGTTGACATCAGCAAACCGCTCACCCACACAACTGCCCGGTACAGTTGAAACCGGGATTCATCCATGAAGAACACTTCTCCAGCATGCCAGTGGCCATCAAAGGTGAGCATTTGCCCAGTGTAGAACTGCAGTCAGATCAAGACCCTGATGAAGACGATGAGCATGCAGAGGGGCTTTATTTATATTGAATATTTTACAACATTGTGCCCTGCTGAACACACCTGTTTCTTTATTTTTTTATACAGTACCAGTCAAAAGTTTGGCCTCATTCAATGGTTTTTCTTTATTTTTACTTTTTTCTACATTGTAGAACAGTGAAGACATCAAAGCTATGAAGTAACACAGAATCATGTAGTAACCAAAAAAAGTGTTAAACAAATCAAAATATATTTTATATTTGAGATTCTTCAAAGTAGCCACCCTTCGCCTTGATGACAGCTTTGCACACTCTTGGCACACTCAACCAGCTTCATGAGGAATGCTTTTCCAATAGTCTTTAAGAAGTTCTGACATACAGTGGCTTGCGAAAGTATTCACCCCCTTGGCATTTTTCCTATTATGTTGCCTTACAACCTGGAATTAAAATAGATTTTTGGGGGGTTTGTATCATTTGATTTACACAACATGCCTACCACTTTGAAGATGCAAAATAGTTTTTATTGTGAAACAAACAAGAAATAAGACAAAAAAAACAGAAAATTGAGCCTGCATAACTATTCACCCCCCCCCAAAGTCAATACTTTGTAGAGCCACCTTTTGCAGCAATTACAGCTGCAAGTCTCTTGGGGTATGTCTCTATAAGCTTGGCACATCTAGCCACTGGGATTTATGCCCAATTTTCAACAAAAAACTGCTCCAGCTCCTTCAAGTTGGATAGGTTCGCTGGTGTACAGCAATCTTTAAGTCATACCACAGATTCTCAATTGGATTGAGGTCTGGGCTTTGACTAGGCCATTCCAAGACATTTAAATGTTTCCCCTTAAACCACTCAAGTGTTGATTTAGCAGTATGCTTAGGGTCAATGTCCTGCTGGAAGGTGAACCTCCGGTCCCAGTCTCAAATCTCTGGAAGACTGAAACAGGTTTCCCTCAAGAATCTTCCTGTACTTAGCGCCATCCATCATTACTTCAATTCTGACCAGTTTCCCAGTCCCTGCTGATGAAAAACATCCCCACAGCATGATGCTGCCACCACCATGCTTCACTGTTGGGATGGTGTTCTCGGGGTGATGAGAGGTTTTGGGTTTGCACCTGCGCCAGACATAGCGTTTTCCTTGATGGCCAAAAAGCTCAATTTTAGTCTAATCTGACCAGAGTACATTCTTCCATATGTTTGGGGAGTCTCCCACATGCCTGTTGGTGAACACCAAATGTGTTTGCTTATTTTTTCTTTAAGCAATGGCTTTTTTCTGGCCACTCTTCCATAAAGCCCAGCTCTGTGGAGTGTATGGCTTTAAGTGGTCCTATGGACAGATACTCCAATCTCCGCTGTGGAGCTTTGCAGCTCCTTCAGGGTTATTTGGTCTCTTTGTTGCCTCTCTGATTAATGCCCTCCTTGCCTGGTCCATGAGTTTTGGTGGGCGGCCCTCTCTTGGCAGGTTTGTTGCTGTACCATATTTAAACAATTTTAATAATGGATTTAATGGTGCTCCGTGGAATGTTCAAAGTTTCAGATATTTTTTAATAACCCAACCCTGATCTGGACTTCTCCACAACTTTGTCCCTGACCTGTTTGAAGAGCTCCTTGGTTTTCATTGTACCGCTTGCTTGGTGGTGTTGCAGACTCCGGGGCCTTTCCGAACTGGTGTATATATACTGAGCTCATGTGACACATTGCACACAGGTGGAATTTATTTAACTAATTATGTGACTTCTGAAGGTAATTGATTGCACCAGATCTTATTTAGGGGCTTCATAGCAAAGGGGGTGAATACATATGCGCGCACCACTTTTCCATTGAAATTTTACATTTTTTTGAAACAAGTAATTTTTTTCATTTCACTTCACCAATTTGGACTATTTTGTGTATGTCCATTACATGAAATCCAAATGAAAATCCATTTAAGTTACAGGTTGTAACGCAACAAAATAGGGGGTGAATACTTTTGCAAGGAACTGTATGCTGAGCACTTGTTGGCTGCTTTTCCTTCACCCTGCGGTCCAACTCAATTGGGTTGAGGTCGGGTGATTGTGGAGGCCAGGTCATCTGATGCAGCACTCTATCACTCTCCTTGGTCAAATAGCCCTTACAGTCTGGAGATGTGGTGGGTCATTGTCCTGTTGAAAAACAAATAGTCCCACTAAGCGCAAACCAGATGGGATGCCGTATCGCTGCAGAATGCTGTGGTAACTATGCTGGTTAGTGTACCTTGAATTCTAAATAAATCACTGAGTGTCACCAGCAAAGCACCCCCACACTTCCTACTCCATGCTTCACTGTGGGAACCACACATGTAGAGATCATCCGTTCACCTACTCACAGGTCTTCCTTTCCTGTGGCAGTCCTCATGAGCCAGTTTCATCATAGCCTTTGATGGTTTTTGCGACTGTACTTGAACTTTTCTTAAAGTAATGGACTGTCATTTCTCTCTGCTTATTTGAGCTGTTCTTACCATAATATGGACTTGGTCTTTTACCAAATAGGGCCATCTTCTGTATACCACCCCTACCTTGTCACAACACAACTGATTGGCTCAAACGCATTAAGGAAAGAAATTCCACAAATTAACAAGGCACACCTGTTAATTTAATTTCATTCCATTTGTCTTACCTCATGAAGCTGGTTGAGAGAATGCCAAGAGTGTGCAGAGCTGTCATCAAGGCAAAGGGAGGCTACTTTGAAGAATCTCAAATATATTTAAGACTTTTTTGGTTACTACATGATTCCATATATGTTATTTCATAGTTGTCTTCACTATTATTCTACAATGTAGAAAACAGTAAAAATATAGAAAAACCCTGGAATGAGTAGATGTATCCAAACTTTTGACTGGTACTGTATGTTCTCACTTTTGACACTCATTTGTACCAGAATTGTATCACAAAATAATATCATTTCAATCAAGGAGTGTGAGTTCGTATGAAAAAGATAAAACAATCATTGTTTGGCATTTTGTATTTGACATTTTTGTAGTGCAACATAACTGGCCATTTCATTTATACATGAACAGTTAAACATTCAATTAGAATGCAAACATTTCAGTCACTACTGAACCTACAGTTTGTATTTTTTCTTCTTAACTAGTAGTCAAGTCTGATTCATTGAATGTTTGTTTCCATCTAGTAAAAAAAAACATGAAACCAGAAATATAAAACATGTCCCGTTAACTGAAACTTCTAGGCCTCTAAATAATATCTGGATTATCGATGTTCCCACAAGCATCTTTTCACTTTTCTCAGCCAGTAAAAGTGCATTGTGTTGTTTGGCATTGTGGTTACGGTATTACCATGGTTACAGTAGGCTATTACAAGGGTGATCACTCCACTCGGCACTTGATCTTTTTGCCGTAGCTGTCGACCACATCCGGGGTGATGCTCTCGTCCTCCTCCACGTCCTCTGTGACGGACTTGCCCACCAGCTGGAAGATGTCCTCGGGGGGAACGCCCTTCGGCTCGCCCACCTTCACCCCCAGCATGTCCATACCAAGCACCGTGCCTTTGGGGATCGCCACCTTGGCCACCACTGATTTCCCCAGCTGGAAGAGAACACAATCAATGTATTAAAAGAAGTTCTGACATCCTTTCCTGTTTGAAGCAACGAACCAAAGATCATATAGCCTATAGGGTACAGAGTTTTACCAGGTCAGATGACAAGGTTAGGGAAAAAAACTCCTGGCCCTAACACACACACACACACACACACACACACACCGACCCCGGAATTGGAATAAATGCTTAAATAATGTTTGTAAAAAAAAATGACCCCATTGTCTTACATCAGATAGCCTGACTGCCATTAACCATTGCAGACGGCCATGTGGTAGCGTAAGAATAACGCCATCTGTTGGAATACAATGAAAAGTGCCGATCCAGGAACGTACCTTGTCGTGGCATGGCTTCTCACAGGGCAGCATCTGCTTGATGCCCGTCCCCAGAGACCTCTCCACCAATCGAATGGCATTCACCAGCTCTGTCAGCTCAGAGGGCTCCAAAGAAGCTTCGTGGTCACTTCCCTTCCAGCTCTTGTCCAGGGTCACATGACGCTCAATGACCTTTGCCCCCAGCGCCACTGCTGCCACGGAGATGTGGACCCCAGACTCGTGGCCGGAATATCCAATGGGAATATCAGGGAATTCCTTCTGGTATTCCTATGAACGAGACCATGGGTCATTTTCATGCATTCTCTCTGGATTTAGCCTTAACCACAGACTAGCAATGTGACTGTTGCACTAGTGGTCCATTGGGGCGGCAGGTAACCTAGTGGTTAGAGCGATGGGCAGGAACCGAAAGGTTGCTAGATCGAATCCCCGAGCTTACAAGTTAAAAATCTGTCATTCTGCCCCTGAACAAGGCAGTTAACCCACTGTTCCTAAGCCGTCATTGTAAATACGAATTTGTTCTTAACTGACTTGCCTAGTTAAATAAAGGTAAAATAAAAAAATGTAATAACAGAAATAAGATGCACCATGTGTTTAGGGGTGATCTTGCCTGAAACAATTCCTTCATTCAAACCAATGAAAAACCTCTTACTGCGATGACACGCAGGTTGACATCTTCAGCCTCCAATGGGTAGGCACTGGTGCACTGCAGGATGCAGAAGTTCTGATTGTGTTTCTTGACCGTCTGGTAGACCCGTCTCATTGTCTCCATTGACTGCATGCCACTGGATACCACCATGGGGCGACCTAGCATTAAACCAAAGAGATTTGAGATTTCACACAAAAAAACCTACGCTTCGCTTTATTCTTGATATTGCAAATTTTTTATAAAGTACACCAAATAATTGAAATACTTCAGAAGCTAAAATGTTCATTTTTACATTTAGCAGCCCAAGACACCCAATATTTATCATACTGTAAACTTTAATCACTGACCTTTTTTTGCAGTCGTTTCCAGATAGGGAAAGTTATTGGTGTCCCCTGAACCGACTTTGAAGAAGGGCACATCAAGCTCATGTAGGAACTCCACAGCCATCTAAGAGATATACAACAAATAATTAATAGTTTTTATATGCATTATACAGGCCTATTCAATATAGTACCACAGTAGGAGTCATAATACCCCCCAAAAAACTAACAGGGAAATGGTTCCAATTGTTTCATTTTTTTTCATTCATTTTTCCCCATAGGGGATTTTAGAAACTCTTAAAATGAAGGCTGTGTTTCATGTAGGATCACCCTGGCGTGACATTTTGATAATTGTGTAAATCTCTCTAGGACAAGGTGACTTATCAATTTATTTGCCTGTATTTACCCCACAAAAAAATAAATGCTACTTAGCTGCTAATGTGGCTGTCATAAAGAACTACAAATGCCATGGTGATCTCCATGATACTGCTGAATCGAGGCCAAGGTAAGAATCTCTGGATTAACTATATACAAATCATCACCCTGTCCAAGATATTTAGATGGTTATCAAAACATCACGCCAGGGTAAGGATTCAGTAAACACAGCCCTTATTTTGGGCATTTCTAAAATTCCCTATAGGAAAAATGAATTGTGAAACAATTGGAACCATTTCTTTATTTGACCGCTAGGTTTTATGGGTATTATGACACCTCCACTGTGGGGCTCTATGGGCATATTCCACATCACTATCATTCTTACCTCGTCCATTCCTGAAGCAGTAAAGAAAATTCCAACCTCCTTTGCATATTTCTGGAGCTCTCTATATTGTTCATGACTGAACTCAAGATGGCGCTTGTGCTCTCCGTATGTCTTTCCCCAGGATTGTTTGGAGTTGTACGGACGCTCCAGGGCACGCTTGTTGAACTTGTACTCAAGCTCACTCTTCTGAAACTTGGCGCAGTCTGCCCCGCAGTCCTGTGAATTGATTGTCAATATGAGTAGGGTCACATAGTTGTAAAATGTGTTGCCAAGGAGGAAACCTTGTTTCAAATCGTCTATCATTTATTGCGACAGGTGGGTCCACACCCCAAAGTGCCACATGTCATGATGACACTCACCTGTCTCGAACAATGAGAGAAGATTTGAAATAGACAAGGTGGTGACAGACAGTCGAATTACCTCAGAGCAAAACATTAATAAATTCAAATGCATCACCTGCAACTGGACAATGACATTTTAGAAGATAAAGGTTTGGCCGAATCAAAAACAAAGATAGTATCGCCAAGTTAAGGCTGGTAAAAATTTCACTGTGCTACACCAAACAGTACCTAACCTAACTCAGAGTAAGGCCAGAATGGCATTTCACTGTACTTGTGCACGTGACATTAAAAAACTTGACTTGAAACTTGAATGGATACCAAAAATCTTTGGTTAAATCACATTATCATGTGCAACAATCTATAGCTAATCTATCATGCAACAATCCACTGCCTTTCATAAAACACAGTCAAGTGGTGTGATCATTTTGTATATGTATATCTGTTGTGCCATATCTCTGGCAGGAATTCTATTTCCACCAATATCAGTCCTTAATAAATTGACCAATAGATGCCCATGGTCTCAATGGCACAAGTTCACAATTTGAAATACAGCCCCAGCAAGCAACAGAGCAGGCTATTGTCATTTTACAGTCATATGGGCCCTGGAATCGATCATTTCCTCATTGGCACAGTAGCAGGGCAGCAGTCAGACAAGAAGCAGTGTCATGCAAGAGACTAGACTGTCAGTTTTAAAACTACAAAAAAATAGTCAAGTGCATTTATACTAAAGAAGCCGCTAGTTAATCAGCAAGTAAGTCAGTACCATGGTCCCCAATACAGCAGCTGAACTAAGTTAACTGATTCATTTTGCTACTAACATTACCTTGGCCATCTTGATCATTTTCTTGGCGATTTCAATATCTCCCTGGTGGTTCTGTCCAATTTCTGCAATAATAAAACAGGGGTTAGAACCCCCAATCATTCTGCCAGGACAAAGCTCGAATTTCAGAGGCATTTTAGAAACGTGATAAATGCGGTTTCCTAAAATGTTTGTAGCGATAAGATGGCTAGGTTCGCTTGCTCTTAACCAGTACAGAGACAGTCAGGTGTGGGTTCTCGCGGAAGAAGTCGAGCTAATTTCCACGTTGCACATCCGGAATTCACGTGGTTTCCTCTCCACTCATGTTTCAAAATAAAAGTTCTCCCTTCACTCACAGGTCATTTCTGGATTCTCAAGAGTCAAAATGTGAGACATAATTAATACTTTAAAATATATATATATATATATATATATATATATATATATATATATATATATATATATTATTATTATTATTACAGAAGAAGTATAAACGTCAATAATTATTTGTATACAGTGTATTTGACTTTTTTTTAACACATAATTCTATTTCACATCCTCTGATATAGAAAAGTAAACATCCACCACATGTATATAAATAAATGTACCTTATATAGACAGTCAAGTCTACTATATTGTAATCTAATCTGTTTGTTTCTACCTATAAATAAAAAACTGGCTTCTGACTATACATCACCCAGTGCCATGTTCAGTATTCAAACGTTGCAGATAGAAATTCAATGAATAGAGCCGACGTGATTCCTAACATGCAAACCTCACCAATCACCAACGTTATTATAGTTTTGTAATTTAATATAAAACAAAGTTTTATTCGATTTTAGATTTTTATTTGAAATTAAGTATAGTTTTAGTTCGTTTTCAAACTTGATGTACTAGTTTTTATTCGGTTTAGTTTTTTGTATTATTTCGTTTCAGTTTTAGTTTCAGGGACAGAAAGTAGCCTATGGGTGGAATTCTAGGAGCCATTTATGTTTACTTGGCCTATAGTTTGTGTTTTTTGGGGATGTCACTTCGTTCCACTGGGGGCAGTAATACTAACGTGATGGGCCAGGTCATATGTTTGGCTTGCTCAATCTTGACGTGACTTGGATTTAAAAGAATAATAGCCTAGACTGGTACAAGAATAATGGTGGAAGGAAACTCTCTTGCCCATGTTTACACCAATCCAAAGCTTTTTAAACTTTAGTAGTACATGTAAGAAGAATCAAGTAGCCTACCTGTAGCTTTATCTGAGTGAAAGACAGAGGAAAAAAACAACAAATGAAGTCAAGGCACATTTGTTATGTTTATGTAATATTGTAGAATTTTTAAACTGAAAAGCACATTTTTGGATGACAGCCAGGTGTATTTTGTTACACCAAAATGAACATCTGTTTTAGAGGAATGAGGATCAACAGTCTACCACACAAACATTTTTAAATTGTCCACAATGAACACTTGTGATGCAGTGTAAATATTATGTAACTAATAACATTTTCAGCTAGTTATTAAGGTTAAACGTATCATTCACTAACACCTTCAAATAGGGTTAATAAAAAAACAGCAACAACAGCAACAAATTCCATATTTAACATGTTATGTTTATGTAATATTGTAGAATTTTGCATCTGAAAAATATATTATTGGGTGACAGCCAGCAAGCAGTATATTGATTGTTACACAGAAATGACCATCAGTTTTTTGGGGGGAATGATGCAACAAAAACATTTAATTGAGGAGGATTATCAAGATGGCTGCACAGACTTTAGTTCATGACACGCAGGTTAAATTAGCAAAACCAACTACAGTATATTCATTTGGGGACAGGTCAAAACACACAACACATTCATGGCTTTTTTAGCTAGCTGCTAATTTGTCCTGGGACATAAACGTTGGGTTGTTCGTTTAGTTCAAATGTAGGGTCCCTTTTTTTTGCTGGATCTTTGCCGAATTTTTTATCATGCAAAATAATGTTCTCTACTCCGACAAGTAATCCACAGATTAAAGGGGAAACCTAGTTAGTTTTTAGATAGGGTTCTTTGATTAATCTCTTCTCGTTCAACTGTCAATCACCCACGTGGGTTAGTAGGCTCGCGAAAACCAATGAGTAAAATGGAGAGGGGGGACGTGCAGGCGCTAAGGTTCTGAAATAGAACCAAGTTATATTTTAGCGCCTGGCTATGCAGACGCCTGTTGACGCGCATGAGCAGTTAAATAATTGAATAATGGGTACATTTATTTTGCAACGCTCCCGCACGAAACGTGGCCGGTCTGGTGATACTGATAGTAGTTGCGATTGATGGTCTGTTTACATAGCAGGTTATGATAATTAACGTGGCAGGTTAGGTCAATTAACGTGGCAGGTTAGGGGAACCAACACAGTAGGTTAGGTGAAATAACAGGTCAGGAGACTGAGGTTAAAGTGAGGAAAAGGATTAGGGTTAGGCGTTGCTACAACACTAAAGTTGTCAACAACTGTTGTCTCTGACGCGACCACTAAATGAAGATGTAGGTCTACTCCATCTAGCCACAATGGTAGAAATGTAAACAGACGATCAGTCCTGACATACCATCAATATCATAACACCGGTCTAGTCAGCATATTAACATGTTTGTTTTACATAGCATCTTTCTATCTGAACGTTCCACAACGTTGTGTCCTGCTGAACGAACGCACACCTGGTTGACTCAGCCCTTGTTGTTGTAGCCGTCCACCATACGTGGCGTGATGCTCCCATCCTCCTCCACGTCCTCCGTGACGGCCTTGCCCAGCAGCTGACCCATGTCTTCAGGAGAGATGCCCTTCGGCTCGCCCACCTTCACCCCCAGCATATCCATACTCAGCACCGTGCCTTTGGGTATCACCACCTTAGCCACCAATGACTTCCCGAGCTGGAAGAGAAAATAATATGGAGATTTCCTCCTACAGTATGTGCTGTTGTAGGCTATACAGTACAAAGATAATACTTGATGTAAGGGAGGTTTATGACAAACATAATGGGCCTACCTTATAAAATAATTAATATAACATCATTATAATTTTGAGAAAGTTATTATTCCAAATGTCAATGGGAAAAATATTTATTTAGTATATTATTGATATATGTTGTATATTTTGTACATACAGTGCCTTCGAAAAGTATTCAAACACCTTCACTTTTTCCACATTTTGTTACTTAATTCTAAAATGGATTAAATAAAAAATGCTCCTCATCAATCTACACACAATACCCCATAATGACAAAGCAAAAACTGGTTTTTAGAAATGTTTGCAAAACAGAAATACCTTATTTACATTAGTATTCCGGTGCCCCTGCACATTGACTCTGTACCAGCACCCCCCTGTATATATTGTTATTTTTTTTACTGCTCCTCTTTAATTACTTGATCATCCTTGAGATGATTCTACAACTGCATTGGAGTCCACCTGTGGTAAACTAAATTGATTCAACATGATTTGCAAAGGCACACACCTGTCTTTATAAGCTCCCACAGTTGACAGTGCATGTCAGAGCAAAAACTGAGCCATGAGGTCAAAGGAATTGTCCGTACCTCCAAGACAGGATTATGTCGATGCACAAAGAATACAGTGGCCTCCATCATTCTTAAATGGAAGAAGTTTGGAACCTCCAATACTTTTCCTAGAGCTAGCCAAACTGAGCAATCGGGGGAGAAGGGCCTTGGTCAGGGATGTGACCAAAAACCCGATGGTCACTCTGTCAGACCTCCAGAGTTCCTCTGTGGAGATGGGAGGACCATCTCTGCAGCACTCCACCAATTCGGCCTTTATGGTAGAGTGAACAGACGGAAGCCACTCCTCAGTAAAAGGCACATGACAGCCCACTTGGAGTTTGCCAAAAGGCACCTAAAGGACTCTCAGACCATGAGAAACATGATTCTCTGGTCTGATGAAACCAAGATTGAACTCTTTGGCTTGAATCCCAAGCGTCACGTCTGGAGGAAATCAAACACTGCTCATCACCTGGCCAATACCATACCTACTGTGAAGCATGGTGGTGGCAGCATCATGCTGTGGGGATGTTTTTCAGTGGCAGGGACTGAGAGACTAGTCGAGGGAAAGATGAACAGAGCAAAGTACAGAGAGATCCTTGATGAAAACCTGCTCCAGAGCGCTTAGGACCTCCGACGGGTGAAGTTCAACTTCCCACAGGACAACGACCCTAAGCACACAGCCAAGACAATGCAGGAGTGGCTTCAAGCAAGTCTCTGAATGTCCTTGTGTGGCCCAGCCAGAGCCCGGACTTGAACCTGATCGTCTGGACTTGAACCTTGAAGGCGTTCCCACATATGATGAGCGCTTGCTGGCTGCTTTTCCTTCACTCCGCAGTCCAACTCATCCCAAACCATCTCAATTAGGTTGAGGTCGGGTGATTGTGGAGGCCAGGTCATCTGATGCAGCACTCATCACTCTCCCTCTTGGTCAAATAGCCTTCACACAGCCTGAAGTTGTGTTGGGTCATTGTCCTGTTGAAAAACAAATGATAGTCCCACTAAGCGCAAACCAGATGGGATGCCGTATCGCTGCAGAATGCTGTGGTAGCCATGCTGGTTAAGTGTGCATTGAATTCTAAATAAATCAGATGGTGTCACCAGCAAAGCACCATCACACCTCCTCCTCCATGCTTCACGGTGGGAACCACACATGCGGAGATCATCTGTTGACTAAATTTGGACTCATCGGACCAAAGGACAGATTTCCACCGGTCTAATGTCCAATGCTTGTGTTTCTTGGCCCAAGCAAGTCTCTTCTTATTGGTGTCCTTTAGTAGTGGTTTCTTTGCAGCAATTCGACCATAAAGGCCTGATTCACAGTCTCCTCTGAACAGTTGATGTTGAGATGTGTCTGTTACTTGAACTTTGTGGAGCATTTATTTGGGCTGCACAAACTCTAATGAACTTATCCTCTGCATCAGAGGTAACTCTGGGTCTTCCTTTCCTGTGGCAGTCCTCGTGAGAGCCAGTTTCATCATAACGCTTGATGGTTTTTGCGAATGCACTTGAATAAACTTTTTTTCCAGATAGACTGACCTTCATGTCTTAAAGTAATGATGGACTGTCGTTTTCTTAGCTTATTTGAGCTGTTCTTGCCATAATATGAACTTGGTCTTTTACCAAATAGGGCTGTCTTCTGTATACCACCCCTACCTTGTCACAACACAGCTGATTGGCTCAAAATCATTAAGGCACACCTGTTAATTGAAATGCATTCCAGGTGACTACCTCATGAAGCTGGTTGAGAGTATGCCAAGAGTGTGCAGAGCTGTCATCAAGGCAAAGGGTGGCTACTTTGAAGAATCACAAATATACAGTTGAAGTCGGAAGTTTACATGCACCTTAGCCAAATACTTTCAAACTCAGTTTCACAATTCCTGACATTTAATCCTAGTAAAAATTCCCTGTCTTAGGTCAGTTAGGATCACTACTTTATTTTAAGTATGTGAAATGTCAGAATAACAGTAGAGAAAATGCTTTTATTTCTTTCATCACATTCTCAGTGGATCAGAATTTTACATACTCAATTAGTATTTGGTAGCATTGCCTTTAAATTGTTTACCTTGGGTCAAACATTTCGGGTAGCCTTCCACAAGCTTCCCACAATACGTTGGGTGAATTTTGGCCCATTCCTCCTGACAGAGCTGGTGTAACTGAGTCAGGTTTGTTGGCCTCCTTGCTCACATACCCTTTTTCAGTTCTTCCCACAAATTTTCTATGGGATTCAGGTCAGGGCTTTGTGATGGACACTCCAATACCTTGACTTTGTTGTCCTTAAACCATTTTACCACAACTTTTGAAGTCATTGTCCATTTGGAAGACCCATTTGCGACCAAGCTTTAATTTCCTGACTGATGTCTTGAGATGTTGCTTCAATATATCCACATAATTGTCCTACCTTATGATGCCATCTATTTTGTGAAGTGCACCTGTCCCTCCTGCAGCAAAGCACCCCCACAACATGATGCTGCCACCCCCGTGCTTCACGGTTGGGATGGTGTTCTTCGGCTTGCAAGCCTCCCCCTTTTTCCTCCAAACATAACGATGGTCATTATGGCCAAATAGTTATATTTTTGTTTCATCAGACCAGAGGACACTTCTCCAAAAAGTATGATCTTTGTCCCCATGTGCAGTTGCAAGCTGTAGTCTGGCTTTTTTATGGCGGTTTTGGAGCAGTGGATTCTTCCTTGCTGAGCGGCCTTTCAGGTTATGTCGATATAGGACTTGTTTAATTGTGGATATAGATACTTTTGTAACTGTTTCCTCCAGCAACTTCACAAGGTGCTTTGCTGTTGTTCTGGGATTGATTTGCACTTTTCGCACCAAAGTACGTTCATCTCTAGGAGACAGAATGCGTCTCCTTCCTGAGCGGTATGATGGCTGCGTGGTCCCATGGTATATATACGTGCGTACTATTGTTTGTACAGATGAACGTGGTACCTTCAGACGTTTGGAAATTGCTCCCAAGGATGAACCAGACTTGTGGAGGTCTACAATTCTTTTTCTGAGGTCTTGGCTGATTTCTTTTTATATTTTCCCATGATGTAAAGCAAAGAGGCACTGAGTTTGAAGGTAGGCCTTGAAATACATCCAAAGGTACTCCTCCAATTGACTCAAATTATGTCAATTAGCCTATCAGAAGCTTCTAAAGACATGACATAATTTTCTGGAATTTTCCAAGCTGTTTAAAAGCACAGTCAACTTAGTGTATGTAAACTTCTGACCCACTGAATTGTGATACAGTGAAATAATCTGTCTGTAAACAATTGTTGGAAAAATTACTTGTGTCATGCACAAAGTAGATGTCCTAACCGACTTACCAAAACTATAGTTTGATAACAAGAAATTTGTGGAGTGGTTGAAAAAAACGAGTTTTAATGACTCCAACCTAAGTGTATGTAACCTTCTGACTTCAACTGTAAATATATTTAGATTTGTTTAACAATTTTTTGGTTACTACATGATTCCACATGTGTTGTTTCATAGTTTTGATGTCTTCACTATTATTCTACAATGTAGAAAATAGTAAAACTAAAGTAAAAACCCTTGAATGAGTAGGTGTGTCCAAACTTTTGACTGGTACTGTATGTAAATGTGATATTCCGGTTTTAAATGTTTTATAAATTAGCAAACATTTCTAAAAACCTTTTTTTGTCTTAAGTCATTATGGGGTATTGTGTGTAGATTGATGAGAGGGGGAAAAAAATATTTAATACTTTTTAGAATAAGGCTGTAACGTAACAAAATGTGGAAAAAGGGACGGGGTCTGAAAGATATACTATATAAATATTTTTCCTTTCCCATTCATAATATTAACAGTCTCCAAAAAGTATGTGATATTTATTTTAATTAAACCTCCCGAGGCCAACTCACCTTGCCATGGCAGGCTTTCTCACAGGGTAGCATCTGTTTGATGCACGTGCCTTGGGCCCGCTCCACCAGGCGGATGGCTCTGACCAGCTCTGTCAGCTCAGAAGGCTCCAGCGACGCTTCGTGGTCGTTGCCCTTCCAGCTCTTGTCCAGGGTCACGTGACGCTCCACCACTTTTGCCCCCATTGCCACTGCTGCCACGGTGATGCTGATACCCCTCTCATGGCCGGAATATCCGATGGGAATATCAGGGAATTCCTTCTGGTATTCCTACAGTATGTCAGGAAAATGGAGAGTGAAATACCATTACCTTGGCCATCTTGATAATTTTCTTGGCGATTTCAATATCTCCCTGGTGGTTCTGTCCAATTTCTGCAATAATAAAACAGGGGTTAGAACCCCCAATCATCCTGCCAGGACCAAGTTCGAATTTCAGAGGCATTTTCAAAATAAAAGTTATAAATTAAGTTGGTAAATGATTAAGAGCCTATGGCAAAGTTAATCACGCTCTTTTTAAGGATGATATTTTCAGAGGCAGTCTTGCACAGTGGATCGAGGAAGAAATTGCTTATCGTCTGCCCTTTTATACACATCCCTAAAGTCAGCCTATCCAATGATAAGCCAGTGTCCTCACCAGTCATGCAAAAAAGTGACTGCTAGGGCCTGTTTTTTGTAGTCTGTGTGCTAGTCTATTTCTGTTCACCTTATGGAATCTTCCTTAGTCAATCTAATTTGGCAAGAGCACAAACAAATCTGGGACGGGCACCTTTTTTGTGGGCGACCCATATATTAGCAAATATATTCAGTAAGGAAATTGTACAGTGAGACCAAGTTCTCTCTCATGTACAGTTTAGACATGTACAATTCGTGAAAGAGATGGTCTTATAAGTAAGATGTTGTTTTTTACTGGAAAAAAATACCCACATTGAACGCAATTTATTAAAAATATGATTGATTTTGAGAAAATATAAAATAATGTTTTATATTACTGTTTTATATCTTTACCTTTTTATAGCATTATATCATCTTAGTATGACTAGGTTGTTTTTTATATATCTTTAGGGATTGAAAGTAGTGTTAGGTTCAAGCTCTTTGTGTATGAGAAGTGTCATTATTTAGTGGACTGCAGTGGACTGTAGGAACGCGTACTCCCAATAACTCAAGGCCTCTCCTGACTGATAAGAAATCCTGTGTACTGAAGTACATCTTTGTGGAAGGGAGAGGGTGAGAGCTGTGGGTGTAAGTGGACAAGGCACTGTATTGAATGTATGTGTTCAGCTGGACATCTTTGTTGAGTACACGTTTGAAACGTCACTTTGAGTTTGGCCTCTTTTGTATGATAAATATGTCTATGGTATATTGAGATATTGGTCTTCTTAACAATTGGCGTTGTCGGTAGGATATCACACTTAAGGAACAGAGAGTTCTCCGTAGAGAGTGAAGTTTCAAAAGTTTAAACAAATCTTAGATATGGCCATTTAGGGAACATCCTGTGTGTGTGTGTGTGTGTGTGTGTGTGTGTGTGTGTGTGTGTGTGTGTGTGTGTGTGTGTGTGTGACAGTTGGATACATCCTGTCAGTAACTGGTGGATAGAGCAACCGTTGCTAAATCTGAGGGGATAGAGATAGTATTTAGGACTTAACAGCGTATGGTTCTGGGGTTGGAATTGTATCTAACACAGATTCCCACCGGAGGAGAATATATTGTGCATATACAAAATATTCCTAAATAAATGAATGAATCAAGAAATTCAGAGTAGAAAATGAACACAATGAGTGAGTGATGATTGGTGCTGAAAGGATACATTATAAAAGCGTCATAATATAACCCACAACTTGGAATGAAAGTCGTTTTAGAAGAAGGAGTCACTGCTTACTGGGAACAAACTTGGGTTCCAATTCAGGAATATGATGGGAATGAGAGACATCGCCAGTTCATTGAACCTATACAGTCAGCCGTCGAAAAGTCGTTTTTGTAACAAAAAAAATAAAGGGAGGCAAGGACTGAGAGCTTTCCGGTGACGGGGCTCTTCCTGCTTCCCAATCCACCGACTGGTGGGCACAAACAGTGAAGCAAGCAGAAGAGAAGTTTAAAAGTGGGTATGGAGGTAGTCACGGTACGTTTCCAGAGACAGGAAAGGACGTCTCAGAGGATTTGTTGAAAGAAGTGAACACGGTATGTTATCACTGAGCTATAATAAGAACTACAGACAGCCTCCAAGATGGCTGAACACCGATTTGCGGGGGCTGATATCTTGCTAGTTCCGGATTCAGGAGCTCATTAGTACGTGCCCACTAGCACTGGAACCCAGCCAAGACGTGCATTCCAGGAAAAAGCCAGAGCAGGCCGTAGATATTGAATAGTGGTGGAGGGGAAATCTGCAGGCATGAAGAACCACCACACAACCACTGAAAACATTAAGAAAATGTGTACGCAAGTAAGTTATTCAGTACTAAGAGGAAAGTGCTCTAGCTTGCTCTATATGTTTTTGTTTCTTTGTTTTTTAACCTTTATTTAACTAGGCAAGTCAGTTAAGAACAAATTCTTATTTACAATGACGACCTACCCCCGCCAAACCCGGACGATGCTGGGCCAATTGTGCGCCACCCTATTAGTGATGGGGATTCCGGCTCTTCAGTGAGCCGGCTCGTTCGGCTCATCTCACCAAAAAGAGCCGGGTCTTTTGGCTCCCAAACGGCTCTTTAAAAAATATATGTTTTGTATTTTTTCAAGTCAAACAGTTTGCGATAGTTTGACTATGATTGGTGTTAAAACAATTCTAATTAAATTATTAAATGAAATCATACTCTACCATAACCACAATGTATTTAAAAATGCAATGGTTTGTTATGAAAAAGAATGCTATTAAACATTTGCATTTAAAGTATAACTTTTAATGTATATAAACAAAGTGCATATAAATCTAACCATTCAAAACGAATACAATCTGAACAGCATAATATAATATTGCACCATATCAAAGAAAAATAAATAGCAATGTGCAGAACTGCAGCATCCCACTTAAAACATTAAACTGGTCCCTCTTTTCAGTCACAACTCTGTCACATGTCCTAGCCTATCGAATCCCCGAGCTGACAAGTTAAAACCTGGCCCTGAGCAATGAAGTTAACTCACTGTTCCCCGGGCGCCGAAGACGTGGATGTCAATTAAGGCAGCCCCACTTCTCGGTAGCTGCCCCTGAGCCTGGTCCCAGATCTGCCAACTCTATTCCTGTCTTTGTCAAGCCAAAAATCGTTGGCATGATAATGAGTGACAGAGTTGCATGGTAATGAGTGACAGAGTTGGCATAATAGCACAAACATACTGTCAATAGTATATGCAACCTGATGGTGTGGACCACTGGATCTAACTGAGAAATGCATTTGCAATGTAATACAGTATAGGCCGACAGTAGCCCATCACTGCCATAATAGACACCAATTATCAAATATACCACTTGGGTGAAATTAGTAGCCTATCAAATTGCGTATAGATATCAGAGTGATCCCATATCCCATTGACTCTATATATTCGATTAACCCCAGGAGAGTTGAACATTATGATCATAGACTAGCCAGTATTGTTGACAGGATAATTCACGTGTCTTTGCACTTAAACTTTTTTTTGTTGAACCAATCGTTACTTTACACATTTTTATAGTGCAGAAAATATGATGCACACTTGCTGTACCCTGCATATAGATGGCTATAAATTAAATTACTCATATTCTAATTCGTAATTCTATAGTACCCTTGAGATTCAAGATTGGCAAACCCCTAGGCACGCTGTAGATCATGGGACCCTTACGTGTCAGGTGTAATCGTATTCCTTTTGTGGTTGGTGCACAGCACAGTCAATAACAATTCCTAGTTTCTGACTGGCCCTGCTAGCGTTTCCGCTTTTCATTCTCTCCTCCCTTAACTGTCGAGTTCATCGACTGATCTACTCCCCGTTAGATACTGTAACGTTATCGATAGGTAGCCACCGTCGTCAAATAGCTAGATATGGACGATTTTGACATGCTCAGCGCACCACAGGCTGCGGCCGGCAATGGGACGGACGAAGACCCCGCTGCCGCATTCTTGGCCCAGCAAGAAAGCGAGATCGCGGGGATTGAGAACGACGAAGGATTCAGCATCCTGGACAGCGGAGAGGTTCCAACGTCGCTAGACAACAATCTGACAGGCGACGCAAACGGTAACAATGTTCCCTGAACATTGTCAAAGCCTAGCAAATTGGCTATAACTACCTAGCAAGGTGCTAGCCAGTTACACATTTAGCTAGCTGAAGCTAGCCATCTTACTTAGGAAACTAGCCAGCCAACGAGCTCCCTTACCTAGTTAGCTAACTTACATCGACTGTCTGCAGGGGACTTGAATGAAAGAGATCGTGAGAAAAACAAATTACGTCAATTTAGCTGGCTGGATCCAATATTTCAGGCCATCTATTTTAAAATGTTCGGGAAACTAGCTCGTTATGCGCAAGGTAACGCTAGTTACCCCATTTTGTAAGCTCGCTAACGGCGCTAGTTAGCAGCTACATTACGTGTATATGATAGCTAATTTGGCTACACGCAACTTTACTTATTGACATTTTGATGTTTTGTGACTGTCGTGAATCAACTAACAGAAAATATCGTGTCTTTGAATGACAGGTTAGCTAGTTATGTCTATTTCCTGGCTAGCTTGCTAACGTAAGCCTGTCATTGATTGATCCCACTGCACCAACATACTGGCCACTTCATTACTGCAATTTTATATATGGCTCAATGACCATTGGACTTTCATACAAAACTGTCGCCTTCAGGAAGTGAGATTATTGACCGATTAGTTAGCTACATTGGCCCGAAACATTTTAACGTTATTCAACTCTTTAATGAAGGGATGTGGGCATTTAGCTAGATAGTTACAATTAATAAATCGCTCATCGTAAAGATACTGCCTAACCAACCGTTTATGCACTAGACTAGAACAAACCTACGTGTAACGTTAGTATCTTTCAAATTTACAATGACAAAATCCATAATTAATCTGAATTTGATAGTTGTGAAAGCTTGCTGATTTGTGACAGGTCGTGGTAGTTTTGAAAGCAAATGCAACCATCCTATCCGTCTTGTTCCATAATGTAAGACGTATAGAAAAGTCTGATGCACAGCCGCTCTGTAATGTTAACTGATGATGTAGGCCATTTCCTTGTCTTTGCTGTGGCTTCGTTCATGATAAATGCTTAATTTATTTTGCAGATGCAGTGGATGGTGCTGTTAATGGAGACATTCACGAGGTAATATCTTAAGTTTTCCATTTTGTCATACAGCAGAGATTGACTATATTGACTCAAGGAAAACATTTGAATACTTAACCATGCCTGTTTGTGTTAACATAGCCTAATGAATACTACATGGCATTGTTGTGTCATCAGTATGCACAAATTGGGAGGGGGGGGGGGGGAATGCTCTGAAACAGAGTGGAAAAGGGGGAGATGCTATCGACTTGTCCAATGAGAAACGTTTTAATTTTGCTTCGGTGTGCCCTGTTGAACACCACCCATGTGTTTGTTAGCAGAGCAACGGCCCGTCTGACGCGTACTCGGCCATCTCCAGTGCCGACCGGCTGCAGGCTGAGCCAGAGAGCCTGCGTAAATGGAGGGAGGAGCAGAGAGAGAGGCTGGAGGTCCTAGGTAAGGATGGGCCCCTGGTATATCCTGGCTAGAGGACCATAGCAGCGTGCAGCATAACAGTAGAATAGAAGGAACCCAAAGTGGAATCCAAAGCGCTGAACACCCCCTTCAAACACCACAACCATTGGAAAATGTATGTCCCTGACTTGCAATGCAAGAAAAACACTAAGCACATTTTGAAACGCCACTAAAAATCTGGTTAACTCACCCCTGATGTTGAAATCGCCCCTGGTTTTTAGAAGGCTTCTTTTTGTGATCTCACTTTTCAAGAGAATTGCCTGTACTGTGTGAATCATAAGACCTCTTCTTCCTAATTTCCCCTTCCCCAGACGCTAACTCTCGTAAGCAGGAGTCTGAGTGGAAGGACAAGGCCAAGGTAGAGCTGGAGGAGTGGCACACTAGACAGGACGAGCAGCTGGAGAAGACTAAAGTGAACAACAGGTAAAAATCCATAGAAAGAGTCTAGTCATTGTATTTCAATGTAAAAACAGCCCCAGGTTGAGCCAGGAGGACGAAAACCCACTGGACTCCAAGGGAACCTTTTGTCCACTGACTCACTTTTTCTCTACAGGAGCCGTGGAAAGGAAACCCTGTCCATTTGAGTATAAATAACATGCTCTCCTGCTGAAATCCCCTTGCAGAATAGTTAGTTATTGTGCTGCAATGGTTCCTATTGGTCCCTCTATGTTCTCTACTACCTGTTATGCGTTTCAAGGTTCATACAGGCCTAAACTAAGACGTAGACTGCACACAGCTAGCCTATGGTAGAACAGTGAAAAGATCAGTACAGTATGTTCCCGGAATGAATAATGATCATGCATATTCATTTATAGGTTAATTTATTTCTGATAATGACCTGGAGCGGCAATCCAAGTTATGCATGGTGTTGCTAAGAGGTGAAACGCTGTTGATAAATGACGAGACCCCAGAATTGACCCTTGAACTGCAAGACATTGGAGCACAGAATATTCCGAAATATCTGGTTGAGATCAGGAATTATAATATCAATTGGTGTTAATGTCTATTGAAAGGTAACAGGACAGACCCAGCAGCAAACAGAAATGTAGGATGTTTAAAAAATATCTGTATTTCAGTTTGATGAGTCTTAAGATAAGGGTTTTGGAACTCCTTGCCGTTCTTCAAGTGATCTACAGTGTTCCAAGACAGTATAAAGTCTAGGTTTCACTAACTTGAGCGTCTGTAACCCAAGCCCTCCCTCTGGCTGATATATTATTCAGAGCAATGTTCCAGTCTCTGTCAAATGTCTCGCTACCTCTAACCTGCCTCTGTTATGTTGTTTCTGGTCTTCGTAATGTGCGTCCCAAATGGCACCCTATTCCCTATGTAGTCTCGTCGGGCTCTGGTCAAAAGTAGTGCACTAGGTAGGGAATAGGTTGCCCTTTTGGACGTGTGTGTGAGCTCTGGGCTGAGTTTGTTCTGTCTTTTGTTCTCTTTTTTACCGATCTGTCTCTCTCTCTCTCTCTCTCCTGCTTGCTGCTTTCCTCTGGGACATCCCCTGTGTCTCCAGGGTGCTGGATGAGGATTTCTACAAACAACCCTTCTCTGACCTGATTGGTTATGTGTATGTTGCTAAACTAACATTGTTTCTTTTTTCGCGTCAATCGCCTGCCGCATCTTCCATTTTAACACACATATTTGCGTTCGGCTTCCCCCTTCATTTTTTGTTTTTTTTACGTTATTTTTCAAAGAAGTAGACTTTCATTTATCTTGAGTGTGCGTGACTGTTTTTTGCATGTTTTTACGAATATTTTCTTTTTTAATGCAGTGAATATGTGTAGGCTGAATGTCATTGCATCAGCCTTAATGCTCCGTTGCCCAGTTTCCATATAAATTCTGTTCCCATAACTGTAGTGTAGTACATCGAGTGGCCATTTTTTGTTTTAGTTTGGTTTTGTTTAATTCCATTGTCCGTGATCCATCTATATGGTCCCTTCATTTATCATGCCATTTGCAAATGTTTTGTCTTAGATCCCTGTAAATCTATACCTGTATTATTCATACGTGTACATGGAGAACTAGAATTTGACGCTATGTAGAAAACATTGGTACGGTGTGTTACTTGGGATGTGCTACTTTAAATGTGTTGAGGAAACCGTATATCTGCAACCTCGGCTGCGTGCTGATACCATCTGGTGGTAAAGGCCCTGCAATAGACTAGCGGCCTGTCCAGGGAGGTGCACGCTACAGAAACAGAGCTCCTGCTCCTATGAGCCGTTCCCGGCTAGCACAATCCAAGGCTCGTGGGAGGCGATTTACGAAAACAAAACCCAACAGTTGAAGTCTATTTTCGGTAGCCTTTACAGCCTGGTGCTGTCGCGGAGCCCTGGATGTAGACTGTCAACTGTTGCGGTGATGTTGCTTGTACGTCTGCAATTTCTAAACGGAAGGCGCCTTGGATCCGCCGCTGCTTCAAACACCTGTAAATGTGATCGCTTTAGAATCTTAGTACCTACTAGCAAGCCGCTGTCTACAGTAGAAGGACACGCTACTGTTGTCGCCTAACTCGCCCTCTTAGTATTGCAGGCCTCGTATCTTATCTGCCACTTTTTTTTTTTAATGAATTCGATCGCCGAAGAGCAAACGTTCCCGTATAACCCGGCGTCCTTGTCTCTGCCAAAACACAGACCCACAGCTAGAGGCAGAGAGGGCATGTATTGTTGCCTCACCCAACCAACCCAATGGCACAGCAGATGAAGGCCGCAAGCTAAGCACACTTCTTAGAGCACCAACAACAAAAAATCCCCCCGAAAAGGACAGTTTTATTTATTTTTTCTATCTGGGGAAAATGCATGCTGGCTTTTGTCATCTGCATTAAAGCTAATTTACTTTTCATTTCTATATATCTGACTTGTGATCTGTTTCTCCTTGTTTCTTTTCCTATGCACCTTTTTAAGCACACACATTAACCATCCTTGCTACCGCCTAGACCAGTTAAGTAAAAAAAAAAAAAAGACAATATCCTAGTAGGGAGAGGTAAATTAGCCTAGAAAAATGGCATAATGATATTCAATAGTAGTGCACAATTAGACTAGACTGTAGTCGGGGCTCTCCAACCCTAATCTAGCGCACCTGGTTTTAATTAGCCGGTTGATAAGCTGAATCGGGTTGGAGTGAACCTACAGGAGGGTAGCTCTCCAGGAACAGGATTGGAGAGCCCTGCTGTAGATGAATACGAATCCACTGCCAATTACATGTATTTTAGAAGCTGGGTGTCTCTTCCCCCCCCCCCCCCCCCTCCTGTGATGCGTTGGTCCACTGGTCCTGTGCGTATCTGTAGTTTCGTTGTGACAGTGAATTTTCATTGGCTTCTCATCCCCATTTTGCTGTGTGTATTGTGTTCCAGTTTATAGAGGGGTTCTTTCATTTTGTTAACTCCTTGGCAGTGGAAGTGGGTGGGATTGGGTTTTGGTATGCCCTCTGGCTTGCATTTCAAAATGTCTTATTGTGATTGTGGCACGGTACCATTTTAATTTATTTCATTTCAGGTATTACATATTGTAAGCCTTCTAGTGGAATTAGGTTCCCTTTTGGGTTTGGTATTGGAGTAAAGATGATATAAGTTATTAGTGAAGATTGTGACATGTATTTGCTGCATTTCAAATGGTCTGCTTTCCAACCACAGCAAATGCATGGCAAAGTCTCAGGTTTTGGTTGTTAAAAAACTAACTTACCACGACGCGCTCTCATCAAGTATAAAGGACATAAAGCAAAACATATTCCTCATGCTATACTTGGGATCTTGAGAGAATATTTGAACGTAACCAAAAGGCAAGTTAGGGGCGTCACCCTGCCCAGTTCTGTGACGAACTGCATTTTTAACCAACCAAACCGCGTTTTATAGCCGTTCCAGAACCCCTTGGTTAGACTGACAGGGGAAAGCGGGTGACTGGCTAGCTGTATGACCGGGGTTATAGGAGGCATGCTGTGCGCTCTTATCCAGCCCTGTTGTCTTCGTCTGTTTTTGATGTGGCCGCCCGGCGAATGTTTATTTTTGTAGTTGCGCCTCCTGCTGTCTACTCGACATTTCCTCCTCAAGCAAAGTTTTA
Source organism: Salmo trutta (assembly GCF_901001165.1). Taxonomy (NCBI): domain Eukaryota; kingdom Metazoa; phylum Chordata; class Actinopteri; order Salmoniformes; family Salmonidae; genus Salmo; species Salmo trutta. The sequence goes on along the minus strand of NC_042960.1, from coordinate 14,395,030 downwards.
GATTCAGACCTCACTAAAACGGTGAAAAAGCCATGATAAAATGGCACCATTTTTGATAATGAATCCTTTAAAAAAAAAAAAATTTTTTTAATTAATTGGCAACTCACTAAATTATGTCATGCTGAAGGGATCTGAACTACCTGCATGTATTTCTATGGGGATTCTCCATGTTTATCCCTGAAGTGTTGCAGAGGAGGTGGTGTGTTAGCGGGAAGCAGTGGTAAGGCCCTCTGTAAAGCTCTGCTGATCTCCAGGGCCCAGGCCTGCTCCCTCCCTCTCTAAAGCTCTGTTCCCCTCCTGTGTTGCCTTTGCAGAGCGGCCGAGGAGGCCATGCTGTCGGACATGGACGAGAACAACCCGGGCACCGAGTGGGAGCGCGTGGCGCGCCTCTGCGACTTCAACCCAAAGTCCAGCAAGCAGGCCAAAGACGTGTCCCGCATGCGCTCAGTCCTCATCTCCCTCAAGCAGGCCCCTCTGGTCCGCTAACCCCAACCCTCTTCTCTCTCTGTTAGATGTCTCAATTCAGTCCCTACCCTTCCCCCTTGGCACTAACCATTCAGTGTTTGAATATCTGAAGGCTCTGAATACGTACTGTATAAGCAGTGTAGTGGTGGAGCTTCCACAATCCACCATGTTGCTTTCACCTTACAGATCTGTTAACATTGAGGGGAAGGGAGTGAATTGAGACGGCTGTATCTCTACCCTTCGCTAACGCTCTCTGGACCCAGATTGCAACCAAACTTTCATAGGGAGATGTATCATCCCACCTACCTGACCTGGGGTCGTTTCCCTCCCACCCCGACTACCTGACCTGGGGTCGTTTCCCCTCCCACCCCGACTACCTGACCTGGGGTCGTTTCCCCTCCCACCCCGACTACCTGACCTGGGGTCGTTTCCCCTCTCACCCCGACTACCTGACCTGGGGTCGTTTCCCCTCCCACCCCGACTACCTGACCTGGGGTCGTTTCCCCTCCCACCCCGACTACCTGACCTGGGGTCGTTGTTGTACACGGATTGATGATATTCCTCTTTTCCATCTCCCTTTCTGTCATTAAAGAACAAAATAAGTATACACATTTATTTTTTGTTTCTATTCTTTTTAAGGACCAAACTCTGTTTATTAAGTGTGTTGTTGGAAACCATTTTAGAACCAGCTTGTGGCATTTATTGACTATTTCAATCTATGCATTTTTCCCATTTGAACCGTGAATCAAGTACGGTAAATATACGTTATCTCTATATATATGTGTGTGTATGTGTGTGTGTGTGTGTGTGTGTGTGTGTGTGTGTGTGTGTGTAAGTATAACCGATGTGAAATGGCCTGCTAGTTAGCGGTGGTGCGCGCTAATAGTGTTTCAATCGGTGACGTCACTCGCTCTGAGACCTTGAAGTAGTTGTTCCACTTGCTCTGCAAGAGCCGCGGCAACGATGCTTCGGGGTGGCTGTTGTCTGTGTGCAGAGGGTCCCTGGTTCGAGCCCAGGTAGGAGCGAGGAGAGGGACGGAAGCTAAACTGTTACATAAGCATCAAGGTTGGGGTCAATTCCATTTTAAATTCCAGTTAATTCAGAAAGTACACAATTCCACATCAAAAATGTGATAATTGAAGAGAATTGGAATTTCAGTGTACTTCCTGAATTTAAATGGAATTGCCCGCAACCCTGGTAAACATCATGTGGTGTATCATGTACTCTGTATGCGTGTCCCTATGTACATATACAGGCAATATACAAAACGTTAATGTCAAACAGAGTAGAATTGTGGTTTAAAGATTAACTGTAGCACCAAGTGTTGCTTTTAATGTGTTCATTGTCCATCGATTTCAATATCAGTAAAACATGAATTAAACTTTTGTCGTCAGGATCGTTATTGAAGTGTTGTCCGTGACGTTCAAATTATGGTTGCACCTAATTTGTGGAAGTAAAATTTCAGATGAGACCCAACATATTTTATACTGCATTTTCAATTAAATTGTTTAGTGCCCCTAGTGGTGGAGGGCCTACTGCTGTTTGACCTTGGGTTCAAAATAATCTGGTTCAAATGAATCTCTGGTTAAAAATGGCAGAGGTGGTGAAATTAAGGGCTTTACTCCTGTTAGTCTGTCCATGGTAAGCAGACCGCCTGCCTTTGGGAATACTCCCATCATTAGGGCGAAGACCATCTCAACATATGCAGTATCTCAAATGTTTTTTTTTAACTTGATCAAAGCCACGCTGTTGGTTGGGAGGTGGCCAGTCAAAATGTGACATCTTTGAGCTTGAATCTGTTCAACAAATGAATGGCTTCATTAGTTATGTTCATATATATTTTGTGTAGCAACAAGCTACTGTGGATTTTATAAATGCAACGTCTATATCAAGAGTTGATCTGAAAATGTGGTTGGAGGCTCCGTGTGGAGGGTGTGACACAATGGCAGAGGCCGAATTGAGCTCCATACGCGTTGCAAAATAAATTTAGAAATCTGTTATTCAATTATTGCACCCGCGCTGCCAACAAGCGTCTGTGTTGCCAAGGGCTAAAATAGAAGTCAGTTCTCTTTCTGACAGATCACGCTGCAAGTCCTGCCTCTCCCATTTCATTGGTTTATAGAAGCAGGTACCCACGTGCCATCTCATTGGTTATACCCATGTGGGTGACAAAGACGAACGAGGTCAGTGGCAGTAATGCACCTAATTTATGAAAGTCAAGAGAAGAAAAAGCCTGGAAGGAAGAGAGATGACTAGAAACGATTCGGTTTACTGTTTGTGTGGATTAATTGGCGGAGTAGAGGACCTTGTGCATTTCAGGTAAAATAACTCAATCCCAGGACAAATTAGCTAGCAAATGCAAGCTAACTAGCTAAATTGCCATATGTTTAATGCTGTTCGACCTGTCCCCAAATTAATCTAATTGGTTGTTTTGATATTTTAACATGCGTGTCGTGATCGCGTTTGGGGTGGAGGGACAAAATACATTTATGCACGATGGTGCACGCGTGCAGCCGGTTTGGGTTCCGTGTTACAACAAAGGCATACATATTGTAAATAAGGTGTTTTTTCTTTACCAAGTAGATACCTGGTCATTTCTGTACAATGAAAGTGTAACTGTTTTGTGAACCTGATGTGATTCTAGAAAATCACACGACCGTGACCAAACAACTGGTGGTGGATCCTGTTTGCCAACTGGAGATGAAGCGCATGGGAAGAAATCAGTCATCCTGGTTTGCGGTGTCTCAATCACACCATCACCTGATTGTAGGCACTATGTACTGAGGTTCTCTGTAGCGCAGTTGGTTGGTAGAACTTGGAGCTTGCAACACCAGGATAGTTGATTCCATTCCAGGGAACACACATAGGTAATAGTGGCAGGTATATGTCACTCATCACAATCGGTGACAAGAAGTGTGTATGACATGGGAATGTGTATTGAATTAAGTGTTTAATGTACACAGCAGTATTGGGTTGAATACTAATTTTCCCTCAGGGACATTAAAGTTAAATCCTATGATGGAACAAACAGGCTGCCATTCCAACCAGCCCTGTTTACGATGTAGCCTAGTTCAACCACACCTAAAACGTCGAAGAGCATCGACTGAATCATATATCAATCCACCTTAAACTATTTTCTAGTGTGTGTTTAATGTGTAAAATGACCATTGCATTGATAGGTCACAAAGTACCCAGGTGAAGTCAAATAAAATAGCTTCAGTATCTAAGACTGCACTATTGTAAAGTGGTTGTTCCACTGGATATCATAAGGTGAATGCACCAATTTGTAAGTCGCTCTGGATAAGAGCGTCTGCTAAATGACGTAAATGTAAATGTAAGACATGATCAAAAACAGGAATACACAACTGGGATAATAACGTGACTGATTCGTATACTGTAATCTCTTCAAATATGATAAGGCAAAAAAAGGTGTGCATAAAACAAAAAAGAATGATAATGAAGACAAGTGATTTGGCAGCACACCGTCAATTGAAGCACACAGTCAAGCCAACTATGACATGCATAGCCTTGGCACGTCATTTGAGGGTAGGTCGTAACTGCGATCCTAGAGAAGGTAGACCTTGGGTCAGACAAATACATATACTGTTAATGCAACATGCTGCTTTCATAGCGTGGCTTAAAAAAAAAAAACATCTTGTACGTTTAGAATTGAGAAGTAACAAAAACCATGGAATTATGAGGGTCAAAATATGGTCATGTAGTACAAGCATAAATGAATGTGAATGATCCTTATTTGGTCACAGCTTTTGAAATCTTTTGTCTGGACACACCCAGCCATTCACTGGTACTGTACTCATGACTATATAGGCTGTTATATGTATTCACACACACACACACACACACACACACACACACACAACTATTTCAGTACTGTCATTTATAGTACTACCATTTAAGTACTGTATTAGGCATTTCACCCGCTGTAGAAATTATATGTTGACATTGAAATTAGTTAGTCTATCCCTGAAGAAACCTTTGGAAAATACACATTACTTGTCATTGTCTGACTGTAATAAATTATCGCCAATGGTTCGTCCAATAGAAGGTGTGATAGCTAGAAGAGAATATCAGATTGTCCCATCTGGGACAGTAGTATAGATGTATGTCCTATTGGGCGGATCTATCTGTAGATCCTACCTTCTATCTTAGCCATTTCTATTTGCTAATAGCAAGTTCATCTTTCTACACTAGGGAATTGCAAGATATGGCCCTCCTCCTTTGGGGACCAATTAAATGAAAACTAGAACTTGGCAACTGACCAATGTTCTTAATAGATGGGCCTGGTTGTGTAGTCCAGTACCGTCATGTTCTTAATAGATGGGCCTGGTTGTGTAGTCCAGCACCGTCATTTTCTTAATAGATGCGCCTGGTTGTGTAGTCCAGCACCATGCTAGCGGCCCCCAGCAGGGCGGGCTCTTCGAGGTCGGATGTCAGGACCTGGATGTTCTGGGCCGAGGTGAGGGCTCTCTGACCTATGACCTGCTGGACAGGAGCCTGGTAGTGGGCGGCCAGCACCCCCGACAGGATGACCAGGGAGGGGTTGACCATGTGAAGGATGTTGACGATGCCCACTCCAAGGGCCATGCCAGCTGAGGAGGAAATGGGGAGAGGGGTTAGCGATAAAATACAGGATGGCTTTCATAGAGATGGCACAATGATTCGAACTGGGTCTACTATGATGTCAATGTCACATTTGGTAACATTTGATACCTTGTTGTCATGTATCATAATTCAGATAGTAAATTAAAACGATGGTGGGAGGAAAGTGGTTTATGAAATGCATTTGACCAGGTTAGTCATTGAAGGAAAATAAATGTACAATACCTAGGGAGTCTACACCCCCTTGAACTCTTCACATTTTGTTGCGTTACAAAGTGGGATTGAAATGGATTGAATTGTAATTTCTGGTCATTGATCTATACAAATTACTCCATAATGTCAAAGTGAAAAGAAAAGTACACATTTTTACAAATGAATAACAATTTAAATAACTAAAAGTAATTGCACAATATTCATTCCCTTTGTTTAGGCAAGCCTAAATTAGTTCAGAAGTTACATTTGTTATATGGACTCACAGTGTCACATAATAGGGCTTGACATGATTTCTGGATGACTACCTCTCTCCCCCATATATACAACATCTAAGGTCCTTCAGTCAAGGATTGAATTTCAAGCACAGATTAATCTACAGAGACCAGGGAGCTTTTCGAATGCCTCAAAGAAGGGCAGTGACTGGTAGATGACTAACTAACAAATATGACATTGATTATCTCTTTAAGCAAGGTCAAGTTAATAATTATGCTGTGGGTGAGGTATTAAACCACCTAGACACATCAAAGATGCAGTAGTGCTTCTGAACTGAGCTGCAGGACAGGAAGGAAACTGCTTAGAGACGTCACCATGAGGCCATTGGTGATTTTAAAAACAGAGTTCAATGGCTGTGATGGGAGTAAAACTGAACATTGTAGTGACTCCACAATAATGGCCTAAATGACAGTGAAAAGAAACATACTAATATACAGAATAAAAGTATTCCAAAACATGCATCCTGTATGCAACAAGGTACTAAAGTAATACTGCAAAAAAAAAAAAACATATGCAAAGCCTTATGTTTGGGGTAAATCCAACAACACGTCACTGTGTAATTGCCTGCTTATTTATAAGCATGGTGGTGGCTGCATCATGGTATGGGTATGCTTGACATCGGCAAATACTGGGGAGTTTTACAAGGTGAAAAGAAACAGGATGGAGCAAGGCGCAGCCAAAATTCTAGAGGAAAAACTGATTCAGTGTGCTTTACACCAGACACTGGGAGAGGAATTCACCTTTCAGCAGGACAATGACCTACACTGGAGTTGCTTACAAAGAACACAGTGAATGCTCCTGAGTGGCCAAGTTACAACTGACTTAAAATCTGTTTGAAAATCTATAGCAAGACTTGAAAATGGCTGTCTAGCGATGATCCCAAAAAACCTTGGCAGAGCTTGAAGAATTAAAAAAGAAAAAGAAAATGGCCAAATATTGCACAATCCAGGTGTGCAAAGCTCTTAGGAGACTTACCCAAGAAGACTCACAGCTGTAATCACTGCCAAAAGTATCCCTAACATGTATTGACTACTGGGGGTGAATACTTATCTAATGAAGGTATATTAGTGCTTTATGTTTCATTCATCTTTTTTTATGTTTTCATTTTTCTTCCACTTTAAGAGTATTTTGTGTAGATCATTGACAACATAAAATGTAATACCACTTTGTAACAATAAAATGTGAATAAATCCAAGGGGGGTGTAGACTTTCTATGGGCAAGGTATTACTTTAACTTATGAAGGAGTAGGTCTGATTTAAGGTGATGTTCAACCAACATAAGGAGTGTGGACCCACCTGTTCTGAGGACAGCTTCAGCCTTGCGGTTGCCCAGGCGGGCTGCGTTGATGAGGTGGATGGCGCTGACGGACTCAGCCTTCTTCAGATCCACCATCCCGTCCACCTCCAGCAGTTCCTCTAGGGAACCAAACAGACATGGGCCAGGGGTCGAATCAACATCTCTTTTTTCACAAGACAAAGACATGTTGCTTTAAGCTTTGCATCCCTCCCTGGTGAAGACTGACACCCAATGTGTTCCAATGAACAAGTGCCTGGTTCAATGCATTATAACCACCATGCATTGGGCCTCTTGGTTTTAAGTAAAGGATTACAAAACAATCTCATTAAGAAGTGTTCTAACTAACCGTCATGGAGCCTCTTGGCTTCTTTCTGCAGGGCCATGCCTGATGCGTAGGCCTCGATGCAGCCACGGCTGCCACACATGCACTCCGGCCCGTCCAGAGACACCATAATGTGGCCCAGCTCAGCCGCGCAGAACGTACTGCCGTGGATCAGCTCGTTGTGCTGGATGATGCCCCCGCCGATGCCTGTTCACAAAACAAACAGAATGGTTAGTGTGCCACCGCCGATGTCGGTGTGGCTTCGCGATCAGCACGACTACCTTATTCGTTTGGTGTCCTTTGTTAGCAAGGTTAAGTTACCCCTATAGTGACAAATGTTGTTTTGATAGCTACGCATGATGCGTAGCTATACGAATTGTGGCGTACAGCAGGTCAGCCACCAGGGGGAGACTCGTCGAGGCCTGGTGGCAGACGGAGTCTACATCACGAGGCGATGGCTCCCTCTGCTGGACGTGCCAGGTCTCGGCGGGCTCTCCGGCCAGGACTAATTGGGGCTGATTGTGGTTGGTGGGTAATCAAGGGCCGAAGGGCAGCACACAAGGGAAGGGACTAGGGGAAGAAAGGTGACTTCCGCATAGTTGGAGATGGTGCCTGAGCTAAAAGGAGTTCAGTTTTTGTGCCCGACAGGATACAGCAAGACCCGGAGCACAGAAGACGGTATCCCGGAGAGGGTCTCATGGGGGAGACTTATCCTTTTCTTTTGATTCATTATTTAAATAAACACCCTTGAAACCGAGCTAATCCTACTCTGTCCGTGTCTGATCTGTGTAAACGTCCTGACCAAACCCCTCGGTCTGCCACAGTATCTACGCTGGCATGAACGAGCAAGCCTTATGTTGTGACTCACAGAAGAACTAACGTGTGGTGTATCTTGTGCACCAGCTTGATGATGGCTAACATTAGCTAGCTGACTAATTAGCGAGCTATTCAGTTAATTGTTATGTTTGTTCTGTCTTGGAAAAGAGATGTTAATCTCAATGAGAAAAAACCTGTATAAATAAAAGGTCAAATAAAAAAAAGACAAACCGGGGCGTAGGTTTAACATTTAATTAGATACTTCAGCTAGCAATACAATGGTAGAGCAACGTAGCAATCAAAACTTAATTTGTCACTATGGGCGACGGAATTCTGCTAAGAACGGATCCTGTGCAAAGCAGGATGAGCCATGATCATTGGGTCACTACACCTGTTCAGAAGTCCAGAGACATATTTTGAGAGAGTGCGATCAGATTTTAGAACGGATGCCATGTTAGGGTCTTTATTCTCTACATTTTGGAGATGTAACGCAAGAGCGCCTCCAACAATTCCCTCTATGAAATGACCGGCTGTAAACATGCGAAACAGAGGGAATTTTTACGTTTTTATTGATTAACATCTGTATCCAAGTCTGTCATGTGTTGTGGTGTCAACAAATTGCATATCAGCTTTCACTGGACATATTCATTAGTTTTCCCATTCCTATCAGAAATAAACAGCACGGAAGCGTCAATTATAACCTAGCAACGGCTATGGAGGAGAAAGTGGCGCTCTCCGGAACGTTCAGACAGAAACCGCATTGGCCCAACTCTAGATATGACTGGTTAAGTGTAAGTAATTAAAATGACCAATATTTGTATTTATTTTGTATGTATTAGTTGTTCTCTATTGCTCCTCTTTTGTTCCTCAAGCAAGAAAGGAGGCCAACGACATCACGGAAAGCCATCAGACCAATTCCTTGAATGCCCTACTCTGAGGTTTGCAGTGGTCTGAAACACACTATTTTGCTCAAAATGTATTGTTTTACCCTTTAGTGTGTACACATAACTGTATTTATACTTGGGATGTCGCTGGAGGACGTCCAATGTGTTTCGGCAAAAAAGTCATAAGAGTTTACAGTCATCATCCAGGGTATGAAATGTAACGATATGCCACATTTCCTGTCAACGTGCCAAGGACCAACCAGAACGTGGAACTTGACTATAGAAAACCATACTATTGTTGTCTGACATGAAAGAAGATAGAGGCATGGAAAGAATGTCACCATGCAGGTTTGCAGACAGTAGAAACGTTTCAAACCCCAAACAATTATGCGCTAAAAAAAACACTCAGATGTGAAGCAAACAGAAAATTGTTGACAAGGGTGAGTTATTTTTTTGTCAGTGAAATAGATTATCCGACAAATGGCGATTCAGGATTTACCCACTAGGACTTACCCTATAGGTACCAACCTGTTCAGGTTTACCTTCTGGGACTTACCATCTACCACAAAGCTACGACCGGTCGTTACACAATGGGCCTACCGAATTAAAACGCAGGCTCTCCAGGTCCGTATCCTATAATGTTCAGCCTACGATTCTCATCTCCCCAAGATGTCAAAATGAGTGGAAACAGATATAGGAACTTGCCTACCTTGTTTGTTGCCAGCTCTGCTCCACTGCTCTGGAGTCTTTGGTTTGACTACAAATCGTGGTGAACCCTGCTCGCAGCGCCATCTGTTAGGTTCTAAAGTAAATAACTCACGGACACTAGAGATGCTTAACTAAGTTGAATTCTTCCCAAAGGGTCGACACAGCTGTATTCAGACAAAGATATGTTTCTACCACTACAAGTATATATCCACTCCACTTTAGGCACTCCTCCTCCTCTCCAATCCTTACATCTATCTTATGGTTCCACAGGAAGAGGGTAACAGGATAATGAACCATACTTTCTCCCTTCAGGGGATCTGACCTGACCTCAAACCCTCCTTCGCCTAATTCACAGATGTCCATCCGCTTCCCCTCTAGCAATCCTGTGACCTCCTCCCGTCCACCCAACACATTCCAAAGCCATCTGTCTTTCTACAGAGAACCATTAACCTCTGAAATAAAAACCAGTCTCTTCCACTCCTTTATATACTATGCTTATGCGTATAACAATGTTCAAAGTTTACCCAGAATCCAACATCTTTTTGGCATGTATATGTAACCGGTGTGAAATGGTTAGCTAGTTAGCGGGGTGTGCGCTAATAGTGTTTCAATGGGTGATGTAACTTTGCTCTGAGACCTTGAAGTAGTTGTTTCCCTTGCTCTGCAAGGGCCGCGGCTTTTGTTGAGCGATAGGTAACAATGCTTCTTGGGAGGCAGATGTGTGCAGAGGGTCCCTGGTTCGAGGCCAGGTAGGGACGAGGAAAGGGAAAAAATATAGCCTATTGATCGAATAACCAGGTGTCTCAACTTTAAGCTTTAATTAAGCTGTCATTAACCTATGGTTTACACATAAGCACTGCCTTAAGAGATTATATACAAGCATGTGCTTTCATCTTTGCAATCGTTTCCAATGCCTCATGCCATGTAGATTAAAATGTCATTGTCCTCAGGAAAAGTTCTCAAGTGAACCAATTAGACATATTAATAGTATCAGTAGCGTTGTCAAAACATGGTTACGGTGAGGTCTTTTCTTTTAGTCTCACACTTTTGTAAAACTAAATGGTTTGCAAATGCCTCAACAACAATCCCTCATTCAATAGGGGTAGCCGTGGAGGACTGTTTCAGGACACAAATCCAGTTTTTCCAATACCTTTTCAATCCACTCAAAATGAAAAAGGCACTGACTGACATCCGATTGCCTCGTTTCGATTGGTCTGTTATGCACTCGATCCACCCATACTGTCATTGTTTACTATCCATCTCATCTCACGCCATTATGGGTGTGGAATGAATTCTCAACCTTTACTTACCATAACCTTTTTTTTTTACAATGACAGTCATGTATATTTCATAGAAATACAATGAACAGAAAATGAATGACCAGAGTGAATCATTCCATTCCCATGGTGGCAATATTACCTGTTCCAGTGATGATGGTGACAAAGTTCTCCACTCCTTTACCGTGGCCAAACTTCTTCTCTGCCAGGGCGGCACAGTTGCCGTCGTTATCGACCCAGACGGGCAGGTGGAGGGCGTCAGAGATGGGGGTGCGGATGTCGATGGAGCTCCACTCCTGGATCAGCTTGGTGGAGTGGAGGATCACACCCTCCTGGGGGTTCACTCTGCCCCCTGTCGACACACCTGAGGGGGGAGATTGCAAGAGAATCAGATACTGTCAAACTAGGGGTATTTTCCTACTTGCTACAGACCACTTCTTTAGTGAGGAAAAATGTACTTACTACGACTGTGATGTGGTTGTCTCACCTAGCTACCATAAGACGAATGCACTAAGTCGCTCTGGATAAGATTGTCTGCGAAATTACTCAAATGTAAAAATTATTATATAGTGAGAAAACTAGGGTCTATGCAGACTTTGAAGCGTATTTATTGTCGTTGAGCACAAATAATTGGGGCAAGATATTGTGACGTTTTACGTTTTTTAAAAACATTTAATAAAGTTCAGTTATTTGACACATGCTCAAGAACAGTGAAATGGTTCAATTGCAAGCCCCACCCAACAAGTGCTTCTTGACAGATTCGCATAAGAAAATGCTGCCGTATTCAAGTGCAAATCAAAACATAAAAAGGGACATTTCATGATTGAGAGAAAGCCACATACCCACTCCCAGAATCCGGCAGTTGAGATGAACAGCATCAATGACTGCCTCCGTACACATCTTCAGTATCAGCTCCATCCTCGTCTCATAGGTTTTGGGGTTCGCCTGGGTGTACTTCTTCACCATCTTACCCTACAATTAAAAATACGTATAAAATCAGACCAATACAATAATATTTAAAATAAAATGTTCTGTAAAAATTAAAATGTTATTTAATTGTTGCCCATATATAAAATAATAAAGTATATGCCATTTAGGGGACAATTTGTTCCGAAGCAACTTAGTCATTCTTGTATGCATCACCATTGGTGGCCCCAGCAGAGCTCTAACCCACAACCATACAAGTGCCTTGCTCTACCAACTGAGCCACAGAGAACCACAAAGTTTTAAATTGTTGCCCACAAATATATTTCATGCAGATCAATCCACTTGTTCAACACAATCAACCCATAAGCACATTTGGTACATTATTTAATAAAGGAAGGCCACACAAGCAGTGGAAAACACAATGTGTTGGTTGACAAGTCAGTGCTTGTCTGTCGTCAGCGATTTAATCAGCGTCTCAGAAGAATGCTATAACTGACAGCCACTTTCATCTGAGCGGCAGATGTTCGTGGTGGTTCTCACGTAAAGTCAAATCTTAAATTACAAATGGGGCCTAATCAAATAGAAAATGTGTGTTTAAGACGACTTCCGTTGGTTGACTGTTGACATTCTATTCTCCAACTTCAGAACTAATGGTTAGAAGATGACTTCTCACTGTTGACATTTGTGTTCAACTCCAACTTACTCACTGACGAAAAGACGTTTTAGACAATACACATGCCCGTGACAAATAATAAATTACATTTCTATAGCGCTTTTCATCACCTGAAACCACTTACAAAAGCAAAAAATAAACAAGCAATACATCATGAGTAGCCTAGCTATAGTTAGGTCAACCAATAGAGGCCAAGTCTTTGAGTGCATGCATCCTCCAAAGATGGAGAGGCACAGTTCATGGCTTGATCAGAGGAAGGTGGGTCAGGGTAAAAAAGGCTACAGATGGTATAGGCCTCGGGCTTATTCCATGAGAAGTGCAACGTCACAAAATATGCGAAGGTCTAGAACAGATTGTACATCACGCCACCTTGGTATGGTACAGTTGAAGTCGGAAGTGTACATACACCTTAGCCAAATACATTTAAACTCAGTTCTTCACAATTCCTGACATTTAATCCTTGTAAAAATGACCTGTCTTAGGTCAGTTAGGATCACCACTTTATTTTAAGAATGTGAAATGTCAGAATAATAGTAGAGAGAATTATTAATTTCAGCTTTTATTTCTTTCATCACATTCCCAGTGGGTCAGAAGTTTACATACACTCAATTAGTATTTGGCAGCATTGCCTTAAACAATTTCAACATGGGTCAAACGTTTCGGGTAGCCTTCTACAAGCTTCCCACATAAGGTTGGGTGAATTTTGGCCCATTCCTCCTAACAGAGCTGGAGTAACTGAGTCAGGTTTGTATGCCTCCTTGCTCGCACACGCCTTTTCAGTTCTGCCCACAAATTTTATATAGGTTTGAGGTCAGGGCGTTGTGATGGCCACTCCAATACCTTGACTTTGCTGTCCTTAAGCCATTTTGCCACAACTTTGGAAGTATGCTTGGGGTCATTGTCCATTTGGAAGACCCATTTGCGACCAAGCTTTAACTTCCTAACTGATGTCTTAAGATGTTGCTTCAATATATCCACATAATTTTCCTTCCTCATAACGCCATCTATTTTGTGAAGTGCACCAGTCCCTCCTGCAGCAAAGCACCCCCACAACATGATGCTGCCACCCCCGTGCTTCACGGTTGGGATGGTGTTCTTCGGCTTGCAAGCCTCCCCTTTTTCCTCCAAACATAACGATGGCCATTATGGCCAAACAGTTCTATTTTTGTTTCATCAGACCAGAGGACATTTCTCTAAAAAGTACAATCTTTGTCCCCATGTGCAGTTGCAATCCGTAGTCTGGCTTTTTTATGGCGGTTTTGGAGCAGTGGCTTCTTCTTTGCTGAGCGACCTTTCAGGTTATGTTGATATAGGACTCGTTTACTATGGATATAGATACTTTTGTACCTGTTTCCTCCAGCATCTTCACAAGGTCCTTTGCTGTTGTTCTGGGATTGATTTGCACTTTTCACACCAAAGTAACTTAATCTCTAGGAGACAGAACGCGTCTCCTTCCTGAGCGGTATGACGGCTGCGTGGTCCCATGGTGTTTATACTTGCGTACTATTGTTTGTACAGATTAATGTGGTATCTTCAGGCATTTGGAAATTGCTCCCAAGGATGAACCAGACTTGTCTACAATTCTTTTTCTGAGGTCTTGGCTAATTTCTTTTGATTTGCCCATGATGTCATGCAAAGAGGCACTGAGTTTGAAGGAAGGCCTTGAAATACATCCACAGGTACACCTCCAATTGACTCAAATGATGTCAATTAGCCTATCAGAAGCTTCTAAAGCCATGACATCATTTTCTAGAATTTTCCAAGCTCTTTAAAGGCACAGTCAACTTAGTGTATGTATGTAAACTTCTGACCCACAGGAATTGTGATACAGTGAATTATAAGTGAAATAATCTGTCTGTAAACAATTGTTGGAAAAATTACTTGTGTCAAGCACAAAGTAGATGCCCTAACCGACTTGCCAAAACTACAGTTTGTTATCAAGAAATTTGTGGAGTGGTTGAAAAATTTGTTTTAATGACTCCAACCTAAGTGTATGTAAACTTCCGACTTCAACTGTACATCATCTTTTTATCTGCAACTTTTCTAGTTCCATCTTTGGTGGTTATGGGTATTCATCACTATCCATCACAAACCTGAACTAGTTGGGTGTAGAGGGATAATGAACACACATGGATGGTTAGATAGAAATCTTGGAAGCACACGGCAGTGTGAGAATAGATGGATAGTGTAATGTACTGTATGTTTATTTTGCTGATGTACAACCAGGAAGATGATTTATGGTTTTAACCAATCACGACGAATAAGATGAATAATAATAAATCTAACATGCGGTGTAACCCCCACCTCACACACCCCCCTCTCCAACCCACCCCTACCACCGTACCCTCATGCTGACGATGGCCACGCGGAGGTTGGTCCCCCCCAGGTCGACGGCTAGGGCGCTCTGAGTCTCCAGGATGTGGTCGATGTCCTGGGAGATGTCCCACTCCTTGACGGGGGGGAAGCAGAAGGTCTTCTGCAGCGGCTCATCAAGGTCGATGGTCTGCAGGAACTTCAGGATGCGAGGCACCGCGTTCCCGTCGCCGTAGATCTTCGAGCTGAGGGGGGATTCCACAGGATGAAGAGGGGAATTTTAGTGAGATTTCAGTTCTATGAAAAATTGCAATTTTGATGGCTACTATAAAAATAGAGGATTTTAGCTTTTAGACCAAATCTCAGTTATAAGAAACAATGAAAGAGCCAATGCTGCCGCAAAGAAATTAATATTTTTTAAATTTTTATTAAAGGTATAAGAAGATGTCTTAAAGGATGACTGCACTGATTTGGCCTCGTTTTGAAGATTGCTCATTAAGAAATGCTAGCGGCCATGACTGAAGCCGAATGAGAGTTGTGGTTTGATGTGGGTGTGATATGTTTGCATATTATAAACTGGTTGGTTCGAGCCCCGAATGCTGATTGGCTGACAGCCGTGGTATATCAGATCATATACCACGGGTATGACAAAACATGTATTTTTACTGCTCTAATTATGTTGGTAACCAGTTTATAATAGCAATAAGGCACCTCATTGGTTTGTGGTATATGGCCAATATACCACGGCTAAAGGCTGTATCCAGGCACTCGGCGTTGCGTCGCGCTTAAGAACAGCCTTTAGCCGTGGTATATTGGCCATATACCGCACCCCCTCAGGCCATATTGCTTAATTGTACCGTGGCAGGTACTGTTGTTTGTCCCTCCCGAGTCACCGTAGCAACAACATAGCCACTTCCTCAAAATATTTAAATAGTCAGAATTAATCTGTAATCAAGAAATCTGTAATTGATTTAGAAGTTTTTGCAGAGAAGGTCTTAGTCGCGCAACTTGACATCTAGCTAAGATGCTTGGTGCAGTATTTCTCAAGTAAACAAAATGTGCATGATAGATTCTCTGCTGTGCACTGACTAGTTTATCGAGTGGCTAGGCGCTCGGGACTGACTTCTGAGAACAACAACACGTCTACAACTTCATCATCTGCAAGCTGTCAAACTATGGTAAATAAAGCACAAGCTACACGCTGTTTATCAGTGCCTTAAAAAAAATCACTTGCTAGCTAGCTAAGTTCCAACTCTGTGTTTGTCAATGAAGCTAGAAAATAGTAGCCGTCAGGCACATTGAACAGCCAGGCCACAATCAGCTTATCAAGTCACTGGCGAGGTTTTGCTTTTTACAACTTTCTCACCATTACCAGAGTGTGCCTGTCTGGCAGTGTTTAATAGGGAATGATGTTACAAAACAGGTTCTGGGGGGGACACTATGCTTACGAATTGGTTTAAGAATATTGACAAGTTCCAGTTGGGATAGAAGTGCACTCTGTCTCAATTCTAATTTTGGCCAAATAAGTGGAAGACTCAAGTGATTGACACTAAGAAACACATCAGCAAGTGACCACACCATAAAAGGGCTTAGGGCAGAGGGTTATTTCGACATAACATTGGCGACATGTTCTCTTACGTAAACAAGTCTGAGGTGCTGAGTAACGGGCAGGCCTGTCTCACTGTCTGGAGGTTCTGGCTGCTACGATTGGATAGAGCGCAATCAGCACTACTGTTTCTTTTCTGTTAGTGGGCACTGGGCAAGATCGTAATCCATCCCCAAGTATGTCGTGACAAACACAGTTTTGGACGAGACTGACTTTGACCAAAATGATCCTATTTTACACTTTGTAATCAATTTTGACACTAGACTGAATGTTCGACTCGTATCGATGCCACATAGGCTGTTTAAAACCAAATACGTTGGTTCTAAGGGGCAGTTGACTAAAGTTCAGTTCAGAGTTTCTGTAATACACACTTTCCAGTGTTCTATTTGTGACACTCAAGGTGCAGGTTGATGGTCACTAGACTTGATACTCCCCTAGCTCCACAATGAAATAGGGTGCAGGCCAGGCAGCAGGCTGTTAGCCAGCCTGCCAGCTTAGTGGAGTCTGCCACTAGCACAGTCAGTGTAGTCAGCTCAGCTATCCCCATTGAGACCGTGTCTGTGCCTCGACCTAGGTTGGGCAAAACTAAACATGGCGGTGTTCGCCTTAGCAATCTCACTAGAATAAAGACCTCCTCCATTCCTGCAATTATTGAAAGAGATCGTGATACCTCACATCTCAAAATAGGGCTACTTAATGTTAGATCCCTCACTTCAAAGGCAGTTATAGTCAATGAACTAATCACTGTTCATAATCTTGATGTGATTGGCCTGACTGAAACATGGCTTAAGCCTGATGAATTTACTGTGTTAAATGAGGCCTCACCTCCTGGTTACACTAGTGACCATATCCCCCGTGCATCCCGCAAAAGGCGGCGGTGTTGCTAACATTTACGATAGCAAATTTCAATTTACAAAAAACAAAACAACAACGTTTTCCTCTTTTGAGCTTCTAGTCATGAAATCTATGCAGCCTACTCAATCACTTTTTATAGCTACTGTTTACAGGCCTCCTGGGCCATATACAGCGTTCCTCACCGAGTTCCCTGAATTCCTATCGGACATTGTAGTCACAGCAGATAATATTCACATTTTTGGTGACTTTAATATTCACATGGAAAAGTCCACAGACCCACTACAAAAGGCTTTCGGAGCCATCATCGACTCAGTGGGTTTTGTCCAACATGTCTCTGGACCTACTCAATGCCACAGTCATACTCTGGACCTAGTTTTGTCCCGTGGAATAAATGTTGTGGATCTTAATGTTTTTCCTCATAATCCTGGACTATTGGACCACCATTATTACGTTTGCAATCGCAACAAATAATCTGCTCAGACCCCAACCAAGGAGCATCAAAAGTCGTGCTATAAATTCTCAGACAACCCAAAGATTCCTTGATGCACTTCCAGACTCCCTCTGCCTACCCAAGGACACCAGAGGACAAAAATCAGTTAACCACCAAACTGAGGAACTCAATTTAACTTTGATCAATACCCTAGATGCAGTTGCACCCCTAAAAACATTTGTCATAAGAAACTAGCTCCCTGGTATACAGAAAATACACAAGCTCTGAAGCAAGCTTCCAGAAAATTGGAACGGAAATGGCGCCACACCAAACTGGAAGTCTTTCGACTAGCTTGGAAAGACAGTACCGTGCAGTATCGAAGAGCCCTCACTGCTGCTCGATCATCCTATTTTTCCAACTTAATTGAGGAAAATAAGAACAATCCAAAATTTATTTTTGATACTGTCGTGAAGCTAACTAAAAAGCAGCATTCCCCAAGAGAGGATGGCTTTCACTTTAGCAGTAATAAATTCATGAACTTCTTTGAGGAAAAGATCACGATCATTAGAAAGCAAATTACGGACTCCTCTCTAAATCTGCGTATTCCTCCAAAGCTCCGTTGTCCTGAGTCTGCACAACTCTGCCAGGACCTAGGATCAAGGGAGACACTAAAGTGTTTTAGTACTATATCTCTTGACACAATGATGAAAATAATCATGGCCTCTAAACCTTCAAGCTGCATACTGGACCCTATTCCAACTAAACTACTGAAAGAGCTGCTTCCTGTGCTTGGCCCGCCTATGTTGAACATAATAAACGGCTCTCTATCCACCGGATGTGTACCAAACTCACTAAAAGTGGCAGTAATAAAGCCCCTCTTGAAAAAGCCAAATCTTGACCCAGAAAATATAAAAAAACTAATAGGCCTATATCGAATCTTCCATTCCTCTCAAAAAATAATTAAAAAGCTGTTGCGCAGCAACTCACTGCCTTCCTGAAGACAAACAATGTATACGAAACACTTCAGTCTGGTTTTAGACCCCATCATAGCACTGAGACTGCACTTGTGAAGGTGGCAAATGACCTTTTAATGGTGTCAGACCGAGGCTCTGCATCTGTCCTTGTGCTCCTAGATCTTAGTGCTGCTTTTGATACCATCGATCACCACATTCTTTTGGAGAGATTGGAAACCCAAATTGGTCTACACGGACAAGTTCTGGCCTGGTTTAGATCTTATCTGTCGGAAAGATAGTTTGTCTCTGTGAATGGTTTGTCCTCTGACAAATCAACTGTAAATTTCGGTGTTCCTCAAGGTTCCATTTTAGGACCACTATTGTTTTCACTATATATTTTACCTCTTGGGGATGTCATTCGAAAACATAATGTTAAATTTCACTGCTATGCGGATGACACACAGCTGTACATTTCAATGAAACATGGTGAAGCCCCAAAATTGCCCTCGCTAGAAGTCTGTTTCAGACATAAGGAAGTGGATGGCTGCAAACTTTCTACTTTTAAACTCAGACAAAACAGAGATGCTTGTTCTAGGTCCCAAGAAACAAAGAGATCTTCTGTTGAATCTGACAATTAATCTTGATGGTTGTACAGTCGTCTCAAATAAAACTGAAGGACCTCGGCGTTACTCTGGACCCTGATCTCTCTTTTGAAGAACATATCAAGACTGTTTCAAGGACAGCTTTTTTTCCATCTACGTAACATTGCAAAAATCAGAAACTTTCTGTCCAAAAATGATGCAGAAAAATTAATCCATGCTTTTGTTACTTCTAGGTTGGACTACTGCAATGCTCTACTTTCCGGCTACTCGGATAAAGCACTAAATAAACTTCAGTTAGTGCTAAATACAGCTGCTAGAATCCTGACTAGAACCAAATTTTTTATCATATTACTCCCAGTGCTAGCCTCCCTACACTGGCTTCCTGTTAAGGCAAGGGCTGATTTCAAGGTTTTACTGCTAACCTACAAAGCATTACATGGGCTTGCTCCTACCTATCTTTCTGATTTGGTCCTGCCGTACATATCTACACGTACGCTACGGTCACAAGACGCAGGCCTCCTAATTGTCCCTAGAATTTCTAAGCAAACAGCAAGAGGCAGGGCTTTCTCCTATAGAGCTCAATTTTTATGGAATGGTCTGTCTACCCATGTGAGAGATGCAGACTCGGTCTTAATCTTTAAGTCTTTACTGAAGACTCATCTCTTCAGTAGGTCCTATGATTGAGTGTAGTCTGGCCCAGAGTGTGAAGGTGAACGGAAAGGCTCTGGAGCAACGAACCGCCCTTGCTGTCTCTGCCTGGCCGGTTCCCCTCTCTCCACTGGGATTCTCTGCCTCTAACCCTATTACAGGGGCTGAGTCACTGGCTTATTGGTGTTCTTCCATGACGTCCCTAGGAGGGGTGCGTCACTTGAGTGGGTTGAGTCACTGACGTGGTCTTCCTGTCTGGGTTGGCGCCCCAGACAGGCGGAGATCTTTGTGGGCTATACTCTGCCTTGTCTCAGGATGGTAAGTTGGTGGTTGAAGATATCCCTCTAGTGGTGTGGGGGCTGTGCTTTGGCAAAGTGGGTGTGGTTATATCCTTCCTGTTTGGCCCTGTCCCGGGGGTATCATCGGATGGGGCCACAGTGTCTCCCGACCCCTCCTGTCTCAGACTCCAGTATTTATGCTGCAGTAGTTTGTGTCGGGGGGCTAGGTCTGTTATATCTGGAGTATTTCTCCTGTCTTATCCGGTGTCCTGTGTGAATTTAAGTATGCTCTCTGCAATACTCTCTTTCTTTCTCTCTCCCTCTCTCTCGGAGGACCTGAGCCGTAGGACCATGCCTCAGGACTACCTGGCATGACTCCTTCCTGTCCCCAGTCCACCTGGCCGTGCTGCTGCTCCAGTTTCAACTGTTTTTCCTGCCTCTATGGAACCCTGACCTGTTCACCGGACGTGCTACCTGTCCCAGACCTGCTGTTTTCAACTCTCTAGAGACAGCAGGAGCGGTAGAGATACTCTCAATGATCGGCTATGAAAAGCCAACTGACATTTACTCTTGAGGTGCTGACTTGTTCCACTCTCGACAACTACTGTGATTATTATTATTTGACAATGCTGGTCATTTATGAACATTTGAACATCTTGGCCATGTTCTGTTATAATCTCCACCAGGCACAGCCAGAAGAGGACTGGCCACCCCTCATAGCCTGGTTCCTCTCTAGGTTTGTTCTTAGGTTTTGGCGTTTCTAGGGAGTTTTTCCTAGCCAGCGTGCTTCTACACCTGCATTGCTTGCTGTTTGGGGTTTTAGGCTGGGTTTCTGTACAGCACTTTGAGATATCAGCTGATGTAAGTAGGGCTATATAAATACATTTGATTTGATACTGAATGTTATGGATTATTGTCATATCTGTTGATGGTGGTTGACGCCAGACTGGATGTACAAGGACACTGATTATTCACTGTTGTATTGTATTGATGATGTTCTGTGACTACAAGACTCTCAGGCTGGTGTTTCCAGAACATTTGGTGCTGTCTGATTAGGATATAAAGGACCTGTCTCCAAGAGGCCAGTTAGACATTTTCTCTGCTTCTGTGCTGGGTGGTGTCTCCCTGTTGGAACTTGTTATAATCCTGTAATAACCCCTTTTGTAGAGGTTATGTAATGGTGCTTACCAGGGGTATCTCTTCCCAAACTGCAGCTCCAGGGCATGGTAGATCTTATTCTGAGTGTCTGCGTCTCGGACATGGAGGACGTTTTCACCTGGGAATAGAAAATACAGCTCGACATCCTTTTAGCATTCGTAATGGGTCGACTGGAAGAATGACAACAAAGCAATCGCCAAACACTCATACTGTACTGGCAAATCCTTCAATTAAGAACTATATCAGGAAACATTAAAAAAAGTAACACTGGTTACCACAAGTAGGCCCCTTAGTCTGCTCCAAATGGAGGCCACGCTTGCCTCCATAATGGCACACCATTTCTCCATTTAGTGCACTACTTTTGACCAGGACCCATATTCAAGCACTATATAGGGAATAGGGTGCCATTTTGGACGAAACCCATGATTCTAGACCACCTGGTAAATGGTCATTGACTTCAGTAGACCCACCTACCAGTCTCTCTCCCAGTCTGCCTGGAGCCCAGGTTGATGACGGGGGTCCCGAAGGCCCCCGCCTCTCTGACGCCACAGCTGCTGTTGCCGATCATGGCCCCAGCGTGACACACCAGCTGGATGAACTGCTCGAAGGGCACGTGCTTCACCGCCCGGAAGTTAGGGTGCTGCTCGACACCCTTTTTCCTCATCACGCGCACCATCTCCTTACTTCCTGTTGGGGTCATCACGGAGACGGGACAGGGGTTGTCAGGGGTTACAAGACGGAACGGAGAAGACTGTGGGATGTCTAATTTCATCGACTCCTCCACAGTCTACAGTTGGAGATTCAACTGCAGCCATGTCATGTTTTGCAGTAGTGTTTTGTTGGATTTTAAGTACTGGTCACTTGGTATCTAATCCTTTCTGGGGAAGTTCTACGCCCTTCAAACCAGTCCTAGCCCTAATCATGAGACAGACTGAAGGATTGCAGCTGAACTAGATAAGCAGATACCTTCAACAGAGAAGCCTTCTCACACTATTGACCAAGGGAGGGCTGACACTGTAGCTCCAGCTCCACGATGTGTGTGTGTGTGTGTATGTGTGGTTGCGCAATATGACGGGGCAAAGAGGAGAGAAATAAGGAAAGGGCGACGGAAAACAAACAGAGATTCACCACTGACCTGCGTCTATGTTGGGGAAGAGGACGAGTGTTTTCTTGTTGAAGGAGATGAGGGCGTCCAACATCAGCTCGTAGATCTTGACGGAGTTCTTGATGTCGGTGGTGACCGGGTGCTGCAGGGCCACGATGTAGTCATGCTCCTTCACATTGTCTCCTGTGGATGTCATTTAGAACATTCTCAGCATTCTAGTACTTTCTGAACAGGGGGAAGTCAACAGTCTACCGCTACCACTGTTCTTTCTGCCCCGTAGGGACTAGCTAAAAGCCCCAGAAATCTATGAACTGATTTAACAACATTCTTATAACACGTTTTCTACATCTTTACACGCCGAAGGTACTAGCTACTGTACCATATCACTGTACTATATAGTGGTATATGTACTATACCACTGTCCTAAAGGTTGTAATAAAAAGGCTGGCCCTTTCAACCCGATTGGCCTGTAGCCTTGTCAATCGCCCTTTTAATCAAGCCTCCACCTCATTCCAACCAATCAGGTCACTTGGACGCACTCCAGGGCACCGCCTACTCACGCTCCAAGTTAGGGTGCGTTACCTGTATCTCGAGAAGACAAGTTGTTGGGATGCTGACTGACTTTTCAAATGCCGTTTCTGAAGTGTTGTGCGTCATTTGACGAGTGCGTGTTTGAAATGCTAGTGGGTTCAAGTTGGGTGTGATGTCAGCCAGTGTTAGTTAGAACTGTATGACAAAGACACAGTGACCTTGTCACCTTGGCGATGTAAAGGCAGGCCATGAAACCTAAAACAAAAACGCCATCACTGTCCTCAGTCCAGGTAACTGTAGCAGACTAGGCCATCAAGGTCAGTACTATTTCCGACCAAGAGATCTCTGCATATTCAAAAAGGAGTTCAAAGCTGGTTCTGTGCAGAAACTGTAGCCGTTTTAGTTTGGTTGCATGATACTGACAGCAGAGGTTGTTATTCCCTGCCTGACCAGGAAAAACTCTGGGCCCTGGAACCTGGCTATTAGTCTGGTATACTGCATTGAACTGCGTTCCCCGCTGAAAAAGTTGGAACGCCACTGATTTAGGGGTGAAGGATAGGTACTACTACACGTACCGAGCCAGTTCCTGATGATGTCCATGTAGTCGTCACGGTGATGGGCGGCCAGCAGCTTGTCGTAGGAGGGGCAGCCGGCCAACAGGATGCGAGTGTGGTCCTCACACATGGCGATGAGGTGCTGTTCGGCGGTGCGCGTGCAGCAGGCGTGGTAGTGGGCCAGCTTGGAGATGGCGTGGCGGATGGAGTCGTCGATGGTGCCACTCACCTGGGATGGGAAAGGAGGAAGGATCAGACATCAGAGTAAAAGTCTGTTTATTGTCTCTGTGGCAGTTCCGTTGAGTGTCTGAAGCACTGCTATTGCCCTTAGGGAACAAATAGTTGTTTTTATTGAACCAAGACCATCATTATCTCTGTTATGTTGCCTTCTTTGGTTTCCAGTACTTCTGTGTATTTTTGGTAGCATCGTTATTTTTTTATGGTAATAACTCAGTAATTACAGAGTTAAAATGGCAATTACAGAGTAAATAGTAACTAAAACACACAAAACGACAGTTCAAAAAGTCCTATATCAAATACCAGGTAACTTCAAGTGGAGGGAGCCAACCAATAATTGTATCTAGTTATATTCAGCTCCCAACACAGATATACCCTACTTCCTGAAAAACCTTGAGATACATGACATCCCTTCCTCTATCTCCTCACCTCTCCTCCCTCCAGGTGCAGGATGCGAATGTTCATCAGGGCGGCAGCCGTTGCCAGGGCGAGTGCATCGAAGCGGTCGCCGTGGATGACCAGAATGTCAGGGCGAAGGCGGTGGAGAACATCGGGCAGCTTAACCAGCGCCAGACCCACTGACTCCACCATGGCTGCCTCGTCCTCCCCACGCACGATGGTGTGCAGCTTGGAGCCGATGTCAAAGTCATCCTGCTCAATCATCCGGAACGTGTTGCTAAAAGGAGGACAGGTGGTCAAACCAATCATTTCATTCATGAAAGAATACATTTTAGACAAATTAAAAATACATAAAGTTCATTCAACTAAGTGAAATGAACAATAAAAACACAAAATATCGTCACGGATAAAAACACAAATTCAGACTTATTTCCATTGTGGTCCTCATTTAGGACAGGAGTTTTCCCTGGTCAGGTCAAGCAATCAGAAAAAACTTGAGACATGATTACTCAATTAACACTTTTTCCTCAGAGTGCAAATAAACAAACAACGACTGTCATTGTAAAAACATTTATAAATAGTTGTGATTTCAGCGGATCGGGAAAAACTAGTTCCAGCACCACCACCTCTAGCTCAAACTCACCAATAATCATCAATGAGATGGGATCCCAGCACCACCACCTTCAGCTCAAACTCACCCATAATCATCAATGAGATGGGATCCCAGCACCACCACCTTCAGCTCAAACTCACCCATAATCATCAATGAGATGGGATCCCAGCACCACCACCTTCAGCTCAAACTCACCCATAATCATCAATGAGATGGGATCCCAGCACCACCACCTCCAGCTCAAACTCACCCATAATCATCAATGAGATGGGATCCCAGCACCACCACCTTCAGCTCAAACTCACCCATAATCATCAATGAGATGGGATCCCAGCACCACCACCTTCAGCTCAAACTCACCCATAATCATCAATGAGATGGGATCCCAGCACCACCACCTCTAGCTCAAACTCATCCGGGTTGGCCTTGATGCCAAACATGATGGGCGCCAGCTTGGAGTAGTCCGCCCGGTTACACGTCGCCACGCACACCCGCAGCTTCCTCTTGGCTTTGTTCTCCTCCATCTTGTCAGTCTTCTCTCTCATCCTCTGCATTCTCAGATAGTACAGTTCCTGGTGAGAAGAGAAAGAGCGATGGTGTTCAGAGTTGAGATGCTGGAATGTCAGTAAAAAGAAGCTGTGCTGAAAACAATGAGGTCTGATGCGCCTCATCCTGTTGTGGCATGGTGGATATATGTTAAAGCTAGAATCTACAGTTGCTACATCTGTTTTTGGACTTAGCAATTCATGATATATACCCATTGATTCTTGAAGAACACAACTTATAAAATGCCTCATGAGCTAAGTTCAACTGTCGTACATCATCAGAACCCAGAATATAAACTTGTTTTACTCTGTTTGTAAACAGTGTAAATGTAAACAGACTCAACATCGTTAAAACTATAATTTTGTCATCAAGGATGGTCAGTCATTGAATCCATAGCTCCATCTATGAATCTGAGAGCGGCTACATTTCGCCAGGCCCATCCTTCAGCTTTTTACCACAACAGAGGTGAACGCTTTGTTTTTGTTTTAACTAAAGATTTTAGGATTAAGGTTGAGCAATAACTGACAATCTTCATTGGCTCTTCTGAGGTGTATACTACAAAGCAAGCTAGATGTTCCTCCGGTTTTTATAACGCTAGTCAGCTTCACTTTCCAGCTCAGGTTATATATGTATTACGGATATTGGTCGTGCACCCGCAGCTTACACGAGCCTGCTCGAGCTGGCCTTGTAACTGCGCGTTCATAGGGCACGTGGCTAGTCGAACTCTGAACTCTTCATTGAAACGTCAATCCATGGGTGAGTCAGTGCCACATTTTCATTTGTGCTGAAATCCAAATGAAAGAAAAAGTTATTTTGCAAATTCAGCAGGATATGGTGTGAAATAGGCTATTTGAAGTGTTATTTTATTACGTACCGTTAATGCCGTCTTTGGTATGCACAAGCATAGCATTGATTAAAAAAATAATCTATTTATTAAGTCATACAAAAGTTTTCCTGTGCAGGAAGTTTCAAATGCATTCTGTCATTACGAAATGTGTAATGTGATATCTACTTTAACATTACTGTTTAACACGCAAAAAAACCATTTGATTTAATAAAATATTAAAATGAACACCCGCCACCTGCCAAACGCCGGTAGATTTTGGCATCGTCGGGTAAGAATGTCTAATTCAACAGCACGTGGTCACACTTCGGCCTCTACAATGTGAGGATTTTATAATAACAGCCAAGTATGAACACAAGTACGAGTTGTGATTTAGAGCTAAATAAATACTGCAGTAGCTGTTTTCAAAGAATTTCTGCCATTTTGTTTCATATAAGGTAATCCACAAAGAAATCTAAATCTAACGTTATTGGGGGGGCGCTCAAGATGGCGGCATTAGAGGTCATAGAATTTCTAGCTTAAGAACAATTTAGGGTTCTCTCAAAGTTTATAATTTTAGACTGCACTTGCAATAAAAAAATATAGCCACACAGTGTAGCTATTTTGAATAATTTTGAAATTACTCAAGCCATTTAAATATTTTTTGGCCGATTTCCAACGAACAAGCTAGCTAGCGATTGAAAACAGTTTCAGCATGTTTAGCTAATATCTTCATGGCTAGCAGCATGGAGTCAGGACAAACTGTTGCTGTGATAAAGGATGTTGAGACTTCCAATGGAAAAAAAAAAAAATAGGTATTTCTGAAACTCATTCATATGCTTGTAGTGTAGAAAAGGGGAGTGAAGGGGATTCATACCCGAATACCCCAACCAAGGAGCAGCTTCCAAAGAGGCCGAGAAGCGAACCATCACTGGTTCACCTACAGGACAACATCGTGCGCATCCTCACGGCTTAAATCAAAGAGATTTAATTCACTAACGAATTAAATCTTTGTATGAATCCATTAAGTCTAAGTTGGGGAAGAGTTTCCTCCAAAGGTCGACAGAAGGCCCTGCTGTACACTCCAGCCGCTAACAAATTACCTGTATATGTGGTCAAGAAATGTCAATACTGATGTAATGGTGAAGTTGGTCACCTGGAAGCTTAACTAGACATGATCTACTGGTTTATTGAAACTCTACACTCAAACTGTTGTGATATGTTTAATTTGATTACTGTAACCATTTTTTTAAGGCACATGACACAAAAGCAGGTATAAAAAGAGATTAACAAGGAAGTAAAGCTTTGAGAAAATGTACTTGAGATGTCTAGTACTTTTCTCCCGGGTGCCCTGTCATGGCTTCCAGCTTCAACGCCTGTCATGTCTCCGCTTGTCTTTGTCAATAAAACATCTCAAACTCTGTAAGCCGCCCTGATTACAGAATGTTTCTGAACGTATTATGAATCTACTTCAGTGTTGGTCTAACGCTAAAATCAAATTCAACAGAACCCCCAAAAAGTTTTTAAAAAAAGCCAGAACTGATACCACATCAAGATAGTTCCTAGGCGAATATTTACACAGTATAGGCTAACCCCTGATATGATCAGCAAAACAAAGGAGATGATCTTGGACTTCAGGAAACAGTAGAGGGAGCACCCCCCTATCCACATCGACAGGACAGCAGTGGAGAAAATGGAAAGTTTAAGTTCCTGGGCGTACACATTACAAACAAACTGAAATGGTCCACCCACACAGACAGTGTGGTGAAGAAGGCGCAACAGCGCCTCTTCAACCTCAGGAGGCTGAAGAAATTT
This sequence comes from Salmo trutta, assembly GCF_901001165.1. Lineage (NCBI taxonomy): Eukaryota > Metazoa > Chordata > Actinopteri > Salmoniformes > Salmonidae > Salmo > Salmo trutta. Next base: position 14,367,089 of record NC_042960.1, on the reverse strand, counting down.
GGCTTGTCACCTAAAACCCTCAACTTTTACAGATGCACAATTGAGAGCATCCTGTCGGGCTGCATCACCGCCTGGTAAGGCAACTGCACTGCCCACAACCACAGGGCTCTCCAGAGGTTGGTGCGGTCTGCACAACACATCACCGGGGGAAAACTACCTGCCCTCCAGGACACCTACAGCACCCGATGTCACAGGAAGGCCAAAAAGACCATCAAGGACAACAACCACCCGAGCCACTGCCTGTTCATCCCGCTACCATCCAGAAGGCGAAGTCAGTACTGGTGCATCAAAGCTGGGACCGAGAGACTGAAAAATAGTTTCCATCTCCAGGCCATCAGACTGTTAAACAGCCATCACTAGCACATTAGAGGCTGCTGCCTACATACAGACTTGAAATTATTGGCCACTTTAATAAATGGATCACTAGTCACTTTAATAACGGCACTTTAATAATGTTTACATATCTTGCATTACTCATCTCATATGTATATATACTGTATTTTATACCATCTATTGCATCTTGCCTATGCCGCTCAGTCATGGCCTATCCATATATTTATATGTACATATTCTTATTCCTTTACTTTGATGCATGTGTATTAGGTAGTTGTGGAATTGTTAGATTACTTGTTAGATATTGCTGCACTGTCGGAACTAGAAGCACAAACATTTCGCTACTCGCAATAACATCTGCCAACCATGTGTACGTGACCAATAACATTTGATTAGATTTGTAATGTTACTGAGACTAGGGAACATTGAGAGGTCTTCCACTAGCTGTGAAGTAATGGTTAACTAGCAGCAGAGCGACAGTGTACCAACGCCCAGGCAAAGAGACTCCTAAAACAACTGCTGCCAAAAGAACAAGACTGTAAAGGTTAATTAACTACAGGCTAATATTGACAGAAGCGTCAACAAATAACCCAGCCTGGACCTTCCTGGAGGTGGTTTACAACCAGACTGTGCCAGACTTGGTCCTGAAGTAATCAACTTTGGAGCAGATGATAAATCAATGTAAACTGAGATTTAAGTTCGGTTTTCCCAGACCCACGATTAAGCCTTCTCCACTGAAAATGATTTGTAAAATGTAGGACAGGCTAAAAACCAAGGCTGCTCACCACAGTATAGTTTTGAGGCTTCTCATAAAAGCTTTCAATGACACCCAGTTAAAGAAAATAACTCATGTAGTGCGGATCAAGACAACGGGCCTACATTCAGGCACCGTCACAGCATCCAAACGACAACAAATACTCGAGACACCAAGCTGACCTTTTCCCAATAAACCTGGGATGTCAAGGTATAGCCTGTGAACCGCTCTGACCATCATAAAAAGATATAGCTAGTGACCCAAATGTTGTGACATTCTTAACATAAGGAGTCAAAGCTTTCCGATGACCATCAGGTTAGCCTCATCAATGTATTAGCCTACAACCGAACATTGTAGTGTGTCATCTTGGAAACAAACACATTTTATTCAGTGACACGTGGAGTGATGAAAGGAACGGTGCCTCCGTTGAACATGTCGCATTCACATATTCTCAAAGCCATATAAGAAGTATTCAAAATGATTAGGCTACACGATCAACCAGAAGAGGAACCGTCGCATTTTTTAATGAACAAACATTGGCCAACTACCCACACAGTACAGTTTGATCACAGCCATACAAGAGGCATGAAAAAAATCCCATTCAACTGCAACATGAAATTAAATCTTTATCCTTTGGTTTGTTGAATAACAACAACAGAGAAAAATTGGTCAGTGCAGGCATTTAGACAGATAGTCCATGCATTCATCACAACAAGCCATCCACTCCTCAGTCTCTCATCAGCCCCTCCCTTTTCTGCATCTCTCTCCCTCTGTCACACACACACACACACTACATTTCTTCACAGACACATATCCGGCCTAGTCTACAGGCTGTCTCACTGAAAAGCTAACACACTAGCCAGGCATTTTCCTCCCTGCACTGGGTTGGTTCTTAGGCTGCACTTACATAGGCAGCCCAATTCTGATCGTCTTTTCACGAATTGGTCTAATGACCAAACAGATCAGCTTTGAAAAAGATCCGACGTGAAAAGAGCTGATGTGATTGGTCATAAGAAACAAATATAATCATCAGAATGGGTCTGCCTGTCTAAAACGCAGCCTTCCGAGCCAGAATCCCCCCCCCTCCGTCTGACACACACTGCCCTTGTTTCCAATGAAGTGTCACAAGACCGGGGCTGCTTCCTAGCGATGAGGGGAGCAGCAGCAGGCAAGGAGGGGAAAAAAATAGGATAAAAGCCACCTTGACTCACATGAGGGTTTCTGGCTATAGGCCCTGGACGCATGGTCAGCCCACTCCGTGATCCACTCCTCTCTCTATCCTTCTCTCCCCCTTTATTTAGTCTCTTCCCTTCCCTTCGGATCATTTGAAAGGCTCACTGTAAAAAGGATAGCTGATCTTCCTCCTAGCCCGACAAAGCAGCAGCAAGCAGCCTGTCGAGAGAGTAGAGGGGAGGAGGGGCTTCCCTCATCCGACTCAAGAGAGCCCTGATTGGCTGCTGCGCGAGAGGGAACGGTTGAAGCTTCCTGCATCGATGCCTCTTACAGCCAGGGCCCAACATATTACAGACTGACCATGATCTCAACCCAGATAAATCAATGATTAATAGGAAATGTGAGGCCTATAACCATATTGATAATGAAGCGAAGTCTTTTTTTCCCCCTAATGTTGCAAACCCAGCTTTCTGTCGTCACACCCTGTTGTCACCCCCAAGCTAAAAGGCCCGTCACACAATATTTTAAACCAGCAGGTTTTTAAGGACAATAGAGTCCAGTCGTGTTCTTTGTTGTCATGGAAAATCAAGCATCATGATTCGTGGTGTTGCAATACTGGTACTGTGACAACCATAGGTCTGGGAATCACTGACCATCATTTCCCCCTTCCTAATCAATAAGTATATGTCAGTATCAACACATCAGCAGTGAATTATAGACCAAAGGGTTTCTTGACAACACTGCAAGAGCCCATCTCTTTAATGATGGTGGCTATGCCACCATAGATGCACTCTCAAACATTTCTAGAACACTTCTTCCTACTCAAAGCTTTTCATTGTGATGGAGTCAAACATGTTTTTCTTTTGTTTGGCATCATTTGTCAGCCTTTCCAGTTCCTTGGAGTTGCAGGCACAATATTTGTCTTAGACAATCACTTGATCAGCCATCCTTTGAAGTAGTAGACTTAGCTTAGCGCTGGGCGATATGTACAAATCTATGGGTGATTCACGACATACACTTACTGGGTGTGAACTGCTCACCGATATATTGTGCATCCTTACTAAAAACATGTTGGCTCACTATTTAAAAAGATGGAGAACAAGCTATAGGATGAATACTGGAGTTTTGGCACAGGTACAGCCAACTAGCGCTAGCTAACGCTACCTAGCAACAACAAAAATATTTCTACAATTCGATACTTTGAGTCAAAGTATAATATTATATATAATATTATATTGCGATATGTATAATATTGCGATATGTAGCTATGAATTCCCCCCACGCCCATCACTACTACTGTAGATAAGCCTAAGTCCTAAACACTTACTGTGTGTGAACTGACATCTGCCAAAGCCAGGAATGTTCCCCATCATGGAACATGAAGTTGGAAAGTAACCTGCGCCTCTCTACACATGCACGTACACACATGCCCAATTCTCTCATGCCAAAAAGCCTGCCCTCTGTGCTGAATAAAGTTTCCATTGTTGTTCGAAATGGAAGGACAACGCATAGGCCAATTAAGTACCTACGTTGGGCAGATATACGTGTGCTATCTGGGAACATATTGCACACTGTCTGCTGCAGAGGCAAAGGGCATGAGAACATTTGTTTTGATCAGTCATGGAAATAAAAAAAGCTAAAAACTAGCGATGCACCGATATGACATCTTTGGCCGATATCGATGTCTGATATTTTCCTTGCCCCCCCCAAAAACGATACCGATACTTTAAAATGTTAGTGGCCTTTTAAGCATTCTAGTACAGTTAAATAGTTAACACACACACACGGACGCAGGGGTCTAAGGTACTGCATCTCAGTGCAAGAGGTGTCTTCAAGAGAGCGAGGGTTGCACCCCTTCTCAAAAAACCTACACTCGATCCCTCCGATGTCAACAACTACAGACCAGTATCCCTTCTTTCTTTTCTCTCCAAAACTCTTGAGCGTGCCGTCCTTGGCCAGCTCTCTTGCTATCGCTCTCAGAATGACCTTGATCCAAATCAGTCAGGTTTCAAGACTGGTCATTCAACAGAGACTGCTCTTCTCTGTGTCACGGAGGCTCTCCGCACTGCTAAAGCTAACTCTCTCCTCTGCTCTCATCCTTCTAGACCTATCTGCTGCCTTTGATACTGTGAACCATCAGATCCTCCTCTCCACCCTCTCCGAGTTGGGCATCTCCGGCGCGGCTCACTCTTGGATTGCGTCCTACCTGACAGGTCGCTCCTACCAGGTGGCGTGGCGAGAATCCGTCTCCGCACCACGTGCTCTCACCACTGGTGTCCCCCAGGGCTCAGTTCTAGACCCTCTCCAATTCTCGCTATACACCAAGTCACTTGGCTCTGTCATATCCTCACATGGTCTCTCCTATCATTGCTACGCAGACGACACACAATCTTCTCCTTTCCCCCTTCTGATAACCAGGTGGCGAATCGCATCTCTGCATGTCTGGCAGACATATCAGTGTGGATGACGGATCACCACCTCAAGCTGAACCTTGGCAAGACGGAGCTGCTCTTCCTCTCGGAGAAGGACTGCCCGTTCCATGATCTCGCCATCATGGTTGACAACTACATTGTGTCCTCCTCCCAGAGTGCTAAGAGCCTTGGCGTGATCCTGGACAACACTCTGTCGTTCTCCGCTAACATCAAGGCGGTGACCCGATCATGTAGGTTCATGCTCTACAACATTCACAGAGTACGACCCTGCCTCACACAGGAAGCGGCGCAGGTCCTAATCCAGGCACTTGTCATCTCCCGTCTGGATTACTGCAACTCGCTGTTGGCGGGGCTCCCTGCCTGTGCCATTAAACCCCTACAACTCATCCAGAACGCCGCAGCCCGTCTGGTGTTCAACCTTCCCAAGTTCTCTCACGTCACCCCGCTCCTCCGCACACTCCACTGGCTTCCAGTTGAAGCTCGCATCTGCTACAAGACCATGGTGCTTGCCTACGGAGCTGTGAGGGGAACGGCACCTCCGTACCTTCAGGCTCTGATCAGTCCCTACACCCAAAGAAGGGCACTGCGTTCATCCACCTCTGGCCTTGCTCGCCTCCCTACCTCTGCGGAAGCACAGTTCCCGCTCAGCCCACTCAAAACTGTTCGCTGCTCTGGCACCCCAATGGTGGAATAAGCTCCCTCACGACGCCAGGACAGCGGAGTCATTCACCACCTTCCGTAGACACCTGAAACCCCACCTCTTTAAGGAATACCTGGGATAGGATAAAGTAATCCTTCTACCCCCCCACACAAAAAATATATAAATGTACTATTGTAAAGTGGTTGTTCCACTGGATATCATAAGGTGAATGCACCAATTTGTAAGTCGCTCTGGATAAGAGCGTCTGCTAAATGACGTAAATGTAAATACTACAGTCCCTGGTTTGAATCCAGGCTGTATCACAATGCAAATAGTCTGGGTAGCCATTTGATTACCTGTTCAGGAGTCTTATGGCTTGGGGGTAGAAGCTGTTTAGAAGCCTCTTGGACCTAGACTTGGCGCTCCGGTACCGCTTGCCATGCGGTAGCAGAGAGAACAGTCTATGACTAGGGTGGCTGGAGTCTGACAATTTTTAGGGCCTTCCTCTGACACCGCCTGGTATAGAGGTCCTACATGTCAAGCAGTGAAGTTTCAGCTCTGTCTGTCCGTGGCCTCTCTTCCTCGGTGCGCAGTGGCACTGTGTCCGTTTTCATCTTGTCCAGCTGTGTATGTAACATTTGTCTGCATCGAAGTAGCGGTCCTTGTACCTAGCATCGACCATGGTGGCGACACAGTAAAGAAGCTCAGAGAGAATAGCACCGAATCTCGTTCAGCCTCTTGAGTACTTTTGCAAGTTTTAACCCCACGGTCTGTGTCGGCAGTTTTGTTGAGCAGGCGTTTCAATGCCATGACAGAGGGTATCACGTCTGCTGCAGACGCTGTTGATGAGCTTATTTCTCGACTCAGTTGTTCGAATGGCGCTAGGAGTGTGTTCATGTTTCAAACGTGTTCTCAAATGCCATTGAAATGGCAGCAGCGGTATGAGAACCAGCACATTCTTGAGCATGTAATACGGCTTTCCTCAGTACAAAATCCTCGTCGACCCACTGTGCTGTCAGACTCGCAATGTTCATGGGGCTGATATCGCTGGTCCAAATGTCAGTCGTGACACCCATAGCAAGTAGCATAATGAAATCCATTATCTTGGCATTAATGGATTTCGCCTTTGACTTGTCTCGCTGAAATCTTCTTACTCTTTCAAAAGTGTGCGCTTAGTATATTTCTGCTTTTGTTCTGTGTAGCGCTGTATTTTCCGTGGCGTCATTACGTCATGTACCTACATTATAAAAGGTGTGCATGTCAGCTTTGACATCGGTGTTAAACTAGACATCGGGCCGATACCGATGTTGCCATTTTTAGCTAATATCGGCCGATTACGATATGTTCACCGATATATCGTGCATCCCTACTAAAAACATGTTGGTTCACTATTTAAAAAGATGGAGAACAAGCTATAGGATGAATACTGGAGTTTTGGCACAGGTACAGCCAACTAGCGCTAGCTAACGCTACCTAGCAACAACAAAAATATTTGTACAATTCGATACTTTGAGTCAAAGTATAATATCGTCCAAAATAATATTGCGATACGTAGCTATGAATCCCCCCCCCCCCATCACTACAACTGTAGATAAGTCTAAGTCCTAAACACTTACTGTAGCCTGCGCCTCTCTACACATGCACGTACACACATGCCGAATTCTCTCATGCCAAAAAGCCTCCTCTGTGCTGAATAAAGTTTCCATTGTTGTTCAAAACGGAAGGACAACGCATAGGCCAATTTAAGTAACACAAAAATAGATCCGGCCTAGCAAGTGAAGAATTGACAAGAACTTGGTGACATATTTTCCATCCCAGACGCATGACACAATCATTCTGCCAGGAGTACTACTAGACTTATAAAATACAGTGTTCCTTTCTATAACCTAGCAAAAAGAAAAACTAGCCCTTTTCAAATTCACCGACCCACAGTAAAATATAAAACCTAAACTAACCCCCCCCCCACTTAAAGCAGTAGACCAAATAGAATGACAAAAATATCAACTCACAGTGCAGTCTTCCCCTCTAAAAAACAGTGCAGAAGAAAGACAGTGAAACTAAACTAAAAGCAGGTAACGTCAACCTAGCCTGGACTCCACTCTCTTTAGCCATAGTCCACTTCTAGCTAGTTATTGTACCACGTGGTCTGTCGCCCCAGGCTAGTAGTACTAACAAATATTTACTAGCCCTTTTTCCAAGAACAACATAGGTCAGTCACAGATAATTAGGCTAATAATTATAATAAGGCAAACAATAGAGCTAGTTACTAATAGTTGTATGGTGAGATACTTCACAATAGACAGATGCTTAGTAATAACAGTTGAGTTCCAGGCATGACATAGGACTTAATTCAGCATGGGCTATTGACACACTGGGTGTGGATTGATACACCCAAATGGATCCAGCCAACAAGAAACATGTTAGCTCTAAGCACACAGTGTGAAATGTGGTCCAGAATGAAACATCTAGGCCTATCCTGTGTCAGAAACAATTAGCAAAATAGGCTACACTCACAAAAGGAAATGACTAGGTTAGTTGTAGCGAGCACCAGAATGTTCATGGATACTTTTCTGGTGCAGCGTCATGATACTTGAGAAAGAGGCTAGATTTTACCTCATGTTGCGTTAGTCCTGGCTCTACTACTCCCATCCATTGTTCCATTGTCCAAATTGTTCCTTCCACGCCCAATATCTATTTATTTTTTATATATACATTTGAGTAGAAATAACTACTCCCTGCACTGGCACTTCCAAAACATCACTTGAGAAATAGACGTAGCTCAGGGCTGAATCAGGTTCCACAACTGGGGTTGGAGCAAAAACAAACAGGATGATACCAGAAACAGGGCTGGCATCAGCGCTTAACTGCTGCTTTCCGGAACCTATTTGACAGAACAATAATTTTCACTTAGCAATTAAAGAATTTGAATTAAAAAAAACGGAGTTAAATCAGGTTGACTGCCCCCCCCCCCCTCCTTAAGCCACAACAAATAAACAAGTGAAATCTGTGAACAATCATATTAACATGTTTTCACAACTAAACATTTCCCTGTTGACAGCCCCTCTTTTTGCACACTCAAGAAAGGAATGAAGGAGAGCAAGAGGTGATGATGGAAAGCACAGTTGTGAAATATTCTGTAGACAAAAAGGTCATGTCAGCCTATTAATTATAAAAATATATATACATTTACTATTGAAAATCTAATTAAAATTGCACTATATATTGTAGGCTAACTATTCTGTAAGCCGCCCTGCACAATCAATGTTTGGAGCGTAGCATAAGGACCAGTCCATACAGTATGCATAATAATACTGTCTACACTTAAAGCCGATTACTAGAGTTTGTTTCATTTTGCAGTAGATTCGGACCCCTCGACTTTTCACACATTTTGTTACTTTCAGCCTTATTCTAAAATAGTTTTTTTTTTTTATTAAATCTAAATATACACACATTACCACATGATATGAAAGTGAAAACTTGTTTAGACATTTTTTCAAATTTATAAAAAATAAAAACACGTTATTTAACTAAGTATTTAGACCCTTTGCTAGGAGACTCGAAATTGGGCTCAGGTGCATCCTGTTTCCATTGATCATCCTTGATGTTTCTACAACTTGGACTCCACCTGTGGTAAATTCAATTGATTGAACATGATTTGGAAAGGCAAACACCTGTCTATATAAGGTTCCACAGTTGACAGTGCATGTCAGAGCAAAAACTAAGCCATGAGGTCGAAGGAATTGTCTGTTGAGCTCTGAGACAGGATTGTGTCGAGGCACAGATCTGGGGAAGGGTACCAAAAAATGTCTGCAGCATTGAAGGTTCCCAAGAACACAGTGGCCTTCATCATTCTTAAATGTAAGAAGTTCGGAACCCCCAAGGCTCTTAATAGAGCTGGCCGCACAGCCAAACTGAGCAAACGGGGGAGAAGGGCCTTTGTCAGGGAGGTAACTAAGAACCTGATGGTCACTGAAAGACCTCCAGAGTTCCTCTGTGGAGATGGGAGAACCTTCCAGAAGGACAACCATCTCTGCAGCACTCCACCAATCAGATCTTTATGGTAGACGGAAGCCACTCCTCAGTAAAAAGCACATGACAGCCTGCTTGGAGTTTGCCAAAAGGCACCTAAAGACTCTCAGACCATGAGAAACAAGATTCTCTGGTCTGATGAAACCAAGATCGAACTCTTTGGCCTGAATGCCAAGCGTTACGTCTGGAGGAAACCTGGCACCATCCCTACGGTGAAGCATGGTGGTGGCAGCATCCTGCTGTGGGGATGTTTTTCAGCGGCAGGGACTGGGAGACTAGTCCGGAATGAGGCAAAGATGAACAGAGAAAAATACAGCGAGATCCTTGATGAAAACCTGCTCCAGAGTGCTCAGTACTTCAGACTGGGGCAAAAGTTCACCTTCCAATAGGACAACGACCCTAAGCATGCAGCCAAGATAACGCAGGAGTGGCCACGTGACAAGTCTCTGAATGTCCTTGAGTGGCCCAGCCAGAGCCCGATCTAACATTTCTAGATAGACATGAAAATAGCTGTGCAGCGCAACGCTCCCCATCGAACCTGAAAGAGCTTGAGAGGATCTGCAGAGAAGAATGGGAGAAACTCCCCAAATACAGGTGTACCAAGCTTGTAGCGTCATACCCAAGAAGACGCAAGTCATTAATCGCTGCCAAAGGTGCTTCAATAAAGTAATGAGTAAAAGGGTCTGAATACTTATGTAAATATCATTTCATTTGATAGAATTTTTAGCAAATCTAAATGTGTTTTTGCATTGTCATTATGGGGTATGTGTAGATTGGAGGGGAAAAAACTATTTAATCAATTTTAGAATAAGGCTGTTATGTAACAAAATGTGGAAAAAGTCAAGGGGTCTGAATACTTTCCGAATGCACTGTATGTACCAAAATACTTTTTAAATCTATGGGCTTTTTTTTTTAATGTAGTTCTGCCGTGCGTAATATGCGGTAGTCAACTGCACCACAGTACCCACTTGATGTGTCTACTGCGCCACAGTACCCACTTGATTTGTCTACTGCGCCACAGTACCCACTTGATTTGTCTACTGCGCCACAGTACCCACTTGATTTGTCTACTGCGCCACAGTACCCACTTGATTTGTCTACTGCGCCACAGTACCCACTTGATTTGTCTACTGCACCACAGTACCCACTTGATTTGTCTACTGCGCCATAGTACCCATTTGATGTGTCTACTGCGCCATAGTACCCATTTGATTTGTCTACCTACTACTGTTATTATAAATCTTACTCATAAAAGAACAAATGTAAAAACTTTAGCTCCTCCCCAACTCCTCCAATATGTACTTGTGTCCTCTTGCAAACAAGGATTGGTCCTTGTTTGTTTAGGCTTAAATCCAGAGTCCTTGGCCTTCCTTTGTGTAACTATCATAGTCCAGATGGGAAAGCTGCCACATCTGATAAAGGAGATTTATTCCCCCCCCCCCTCAAGTGTTTGAAATTATTATTTTTAACCCTTATTTTACCAGGTTTGAGGGACCGGTTGGAACGGTGCAATGATACAACCTGAGGGGTATATTACAAAGCAGGACCAATGAGTTAGCCAGCAATCTTTGATAAGCAACCAGAAAAAAAAAAGATCGATTTTTAGACCCATTCACCTGCTGTCTGTTTACATCCTCTTATCCATCCTGGTCCAAGCCGAGGACACTGAATAGACGCTGTTTGCACAGACACCGCCATTCTCCATCTATATAGTGAGAACATTGCTTGCATAGGATATTAATAATCCTACCACATCGCCTAGCCCAAACATAGATCACGATTAGGCAAGGCATATTAACATGAGATAGTTACAGTAAGCTTCAAAAGTATTGGGACAGTGACCCATTTGTTGTTATGGCTCTGTACTCCAGTATGTTGGATTTGAAATTAGATAATGACAATGGAGGTTAAAGTGCAGACTGTCAGCTTTAATTTGAGTGTATTTTCATCCATATCGGGTGAACCGTTTAGAAATTACAGCACTTTTTGTACATAGTCCCTCCCATTTAAGGGGACCAAAGGTATTGGGCAAAATTCACTTATGTGTATTAAAGTAGACAAATGTTTAGTATTTTGTCCCATATTCCTAGCACGCAATGATTACATCAAGCGTGTGACTCTACAAACTTGTTGGATGCATTTGCTGTTTTGGTTGTGTTTCAGATTAATTGTGGCCCAATAGAAATGAAAGGTAAATAATGTGTTGTCATTTTGGGTCCATTTTATTGTATATAGGAATATAATGTTTCTAAACACTTCTACAATAATGTAGATACTACATTGGTTACGGAGAGTCCTGAATGAATCGTTGATCATGCGGAGTGAGAAAGTTAGAGGCATAAATATCATACCCTCCCAAAATGTTATTGTAATGGTGAGCGGTTAGCATGTCTTGGGGGGTAGAGATGTTAATCGGTTAGGTCGGCGAGAATACATTTGACCAGTCATGTTTATCGGTCTATAGGTCAATTTGCATACATTTTGGAATCAAATTGGCTCGTGTGTATTTTTGTTAGTCGTCATGCATCTTAAATATCACAGCATACAGTCGTCTATAGCCCACCTACCACCTGTCAGACAGCGCGATAGTAGCTCCTCAAAACGCCTGTAGACTATGGAGTGAAACCTGCTTTTGTAAACTCAGTCATTGCGCAACAAATAACATTTCTAAATAGAATCGCATTAAAAAAAAAGTTGTGGCCACGATTTAAAAAAGGACCTATTTGTATCTATCAATCTCAACTCGTAAAGCGCGCCTCCCATTCGGATGCATAGTCTATAGCCTGCCTACCGTTGACTAACAGCACGTCACCTTGAGGCAGCATAATTGTTAAACCTGATTTCCAGTGTTTTTGATACTCACGGTGCGGGTTGATGGTCACTAGACTTGATACTCAATGTTATGGACTATTCTCATATGTTGATAGTGGTTGACGCCAGACTGGATGTACAAGGACCGAGGACACGCTGATTATTCACTGTTGTATTGTAGACATCCTGTGAACTCTGATTCTGTAGCAGCCGACAGTCATTGCCTTTTTGTTTTGACTTCCTACAAGACTCTCAGGCTGGTGTTTTCAGAACATTTGGTGCTGTCTGATTAGGATATAAAGGGCATGTCTCCAAGATTGTGTAGTCTAGACATAGGCCTGCATAACACGTTTATTTCGTACCTAATCAATGACAGATCCTAGTCTATTTATATTATACTGTGCTGTCAAATCCAAAGGCAGTTTATGAAAATAACGTGTTGCTGATAGTGAAATTGCGCCACCCACTGGTAAATAGAGGGATACTAAGAATGTACTTTGACGTACATACATTGTGTTGTGTTAGGACAAAATATTTGATTCCACACCTGATGCAACAAATACAAATCTACTGTATTCTCTAATAGCCAGCTATACATTCACGGCACAAATGTACATTAAATAATAGTTTAATGGGCATTGCTGAACTCAGATGTAGGTAAAGAGAATTAGCCAGTTTCAACTAACTATAACGTTATATTTGTCATGAAAGGTCTCTCTCTTCTAGCTATTTACAATGTAGCTATTTCAATGATACAGTATGTTAGCTAGCTATAATAAACTTGCTAGGAAATAGATCAGGCTAGCTGTTCATTTTTATTTTGAATATACATTTTTGTATAGTCAGCCTTGCCATATCAAAGTCAGTTTCAATTGATAAAAGTTATCTCGCTACATACGTTATCTCGCTACATACCCATTAGCTTAAAAAGTTCGCCTAAATCAGCAAGTGATGGTGGCCCTGTTCTGTTGCTAACAAGCTATTAGCAGTTAGCTATCTAACTGTTGCTTGTAACGTCGTTAGCGGGATAGCTAGTTAGCGCAACCCGCTTTTATTCACACGGATTAGTTAGCAAACAATGGCACATTTAACGTTTGTTAAATTAGACAGTTGGCTACTAGTAACGTTATCTATGTATGATATGACGATTAGCTGGCTAGTAGTGTTACCTTGCCTACTTGCTAGCTAGCTAGATAGCTATCGGTATACTAGCCAGCTAGCTCACGTGTGCTAACTTCAGCTAACTTTCAACTAGGCTAGCTAGCTTTGTGATTCATAGTGAAAATGCGCATATTACATTAACTAAATAGCGAAGTTTGTTATAACGGAGCACAATATGTTTGTCTTGTCCATCTTGCGTTAGCTAGCTAACTATATAACTGTAGCCAAAAGTGTAGTTCCGCTAACGTTAGCTAGCTATGTAGCTAGATCAAAGTTAGCTAGCTAGGTACCACCAAGCTATCGCTGGTATGCACTACTCTGAAGCGTGAACGTTGCACTAAATTAACTTTACCTACCTTTATTCAAGCGGATCTTCTTAATCTCTTGCAATGGTTCTCATCGTGTCTCTTTCAAATGTAGGCTTGCGTGAAAGTGAAATGGTCCCGGGTACTTATGAGTCAGAGGCGAGGTTTGAACATTACTGGTGCATATATTGCTCTTGTGCGCGAAATATTAAAAAACATACTCCAAACATCTGCCTTCGTTAACGGAACAGCGCGAAAAAATTGCCCGACAGACTTGGGAGAAGGACACTGTTTACTGGTTATTAGTACAGCAGGCGGGAGGCTAGTTGGCGACACTGTGTGTTAGCTTGCTAGTTAGCTAGCAATCAATCAAATGTATTTATAAAGCCCTTTTCACATCAGCAAATGTCACAAAGTGTTATACAGAAACCCAGCCTAAAACCCCAAACAGCAAGCAATGCAGATGTAGAAGCACGGTGGCTAGGAAAAACTCTAGAAAGGCAGGAACCTAGGAAGAACCATAGAGAGGAACCAGGCTCTGAGGGGTGGCCAGTCCTCTTCGGGCTGTGCAGGGTTGAAATTATAACAGTACATGGCCAAGATGTTCAAACGTTCATAGATGACCAGCAGGGTCAAATAAAAATAATAATCATAGTGGTTGTAGAGGCTGCAACAGGTCAGCACCTCAGGAGTAAAAGTTGGCTTTTCATAGCTAAGCATTCCTAATTAGAGAAAGCAGATGCGGTAGAGAGAGAGCGGTGAAAACAGCAGATCCGGGACAAGGTAGCACATCCGGTGAACAGGTCAGGGTTCCATAGCCGCAGGCAGAACAGTTGAAACTGGAGCAGCAGCACGGCCACGTGGACTGGGGACAGCAAGGAGGCATCAGGCTAGGTACTCTGGGAGGGGAGAGAGAGAATTAGAAGGACCATACTGAAATTCACACAGAACACCAGATAGACAGGAGAAATACTCCAGATATAACAGCATAAATACTGGAGGCTGAGACGGGAGGGGTCGGGAGACACTGTGGCTCCGTCCAGCGATACCCCCAGACATGGCCAACCAGGCAGGATATAACCCCACCCACTTTGCCAAAGCATAGCCCCCACACCCCTAGAGGGATATCTTCAACCACCAACTTACCATCCTGAGACTAGACTGAGTTTAGCCCATGAAGATCTCCCCCATGTCACAAACCCGAGGAGGGCGCCAAACCCGGACAGGAAGATCACGTCAGTGACTCAACCCACTCAAGTGACGCACGCCTCCTAGGAACGGGATGGAAGAGTACCAGTAAGCCAGTGACTCAGCCCCCGTAATAGCGTTCCCCGTTCTCCTGGTGGAGAGAGGGGAACCGGCCAGGCAGACAGCAAGGGTGGTTCATCGCTCCAGTGCCTTTCCGTTCACCTTCACACCCCTGGGCCAGACTACACTCAATAATAGGACCAAAAATCTCCAATTTCGACTCCAGACCAAAGGACAAATTTCCACCGGTCTAATGTCCATTGCTCGTGTTTTTTGGCCCAAGAAGTGTCTCCTTCTTATTGGTGCCCTTTAGTAGTGGTTTCTTTGCAACAATTTGACCATGAAGGCCTGATTCACGCAGTCTGCTCTGAACAGTTGATGTTGAGATGTGTCCATTACTTGAACTCTGAAGCATTTATTTGAGCTGCAATTTCTGAGGATGGTAACTCTACTGAGCTTATCCTCTGCAGCAGAAGCAACTCGGGGTCTTCCATTCCTGTGGTGGTCCTCATGAGAGCCAGTTTCATCATAGCGCTTGATGGTTTTTGCGACTGCACTTGAAGAAACTTTCAATGTTCTTGAAATGTTTCGTATTGACTGACCTTCATGTCTTAAAGTAATGATGGACTGTCGTTTCTCTTTGCTTATTTGAGCTGTTCTTGTCATAATATGGACTTGGTATTTTTACCAAATAGGGCTATCTTCTGTATACCACCCCTATCTTGTCACAACACAACTGATTGGCTCAAACGCATTAAGAAGGAAAGAAATTCCACAAATTAACTTTTAAGAAGGCACACCTGTTAATTGAAATGCATTCCAGGTGACTACCTCATGAAGCTGGTTGAGAGAATGCCAAGAGTGTGCAAAGCTGTCATCAAGGCAAAGGGTAGCTACTTTGAAGAATCTCAAATATAAAATATATTTTGATTGGTTCAACACTTTTTTTGGTTACTCCATGATTCCATATGTGTTATTTCGTAGTTTTGATGTCTTCACTATTATTTTACAACGTAGAAAATAGTCAAAATAAAGAAAAACCATTGAATGAGTAGGTGCTCTAAAACTTTTGACCGGTAGTGTATGTATGTATGGCTTGACAATGACAGCAGTGGAGTTGGCGAAAGCACAAACAGATCTGGGACCAGGCTAGCTCTAATCTAGACCAATGCTTACAACTCATCTAACTAGACTATATACACTGTATCTAAAACATGTAGTAAAAGCTGAAGCAAGAACACATATTTTCTTCTGAAAATGTACCTTTTCTAGTTTCTGAAGGATTCTCATTACCAGTTGATGGAGCTATTTCTCTGAAATGTTTCTTTAATCAATGACAACCACTGGCCTGGATGAGTTTCATTGAATAGGCTGTGTATCAAATGTTGGTCCTCACCGGTCTATGGTTGTCACTCAACTCATAATATCCTGCTAAGCTAAAGTCTAAGTGTTATCTCTCTGAGCTTCAGGTCTTAGGCAAGGTTACCCATCAGGCAAATGAGAGCACGTAGCTCAGCGAACTAACTACCAGGCTACCTCTGCTACGACACCTTTCAAGTTATTTTGGTCCTCTTAGCTTAGATATTCAATCAAATGTCTGATCAACTCTTTCTCCATTATGAAGTTTTCTTAATTCTGCAAATCTGCATGCTTGCATACAGTCATCAAAGGCAGCAATGGATTAGCCTTCAGAAAAACTGAAGATTTGAAAAATATGTTTTCTTCTCAAGGACTTTCTTCTCTTGAGTGTTCAATCTCCCCTCTTCAAACACAGCTACTGTGTGCTGAACCTCGCTCTCTCGCTTGCAGCCACTTCACTGAGCACATCTCTCAGCCCCCATCCTGAGCACAACCCAACAGCAGCAGTGCGGCTTGCTATTTTATAACTGTGCTGCATTGCAGGGCTATTTCCACAAATGAGGGCTGGATTGCATAAGAGCTGACTGGTGTTAAGCCTTGAGAGCTGCAAAGTGAGAGAGAAGAGGGGGGAGAGAGAGAGAGAGGTAGGGGGCGATAGAGGGGGCGGGTTGTGTGACGCAGTAGAACGTGCATAGAGACCAGAATGCAGACACTCCTTCTTCCCAACACCCCTCCCTACCCCCCACTACTCAACCCCAGACATCATGAAAGAACAGCGCTACCCCGGGGACTTGTCCAGGTAAGTGTTGAATGAACCAAAGGCTGTCACACTGCTGCAATGGGCTCCTTGGAACTGACTCTGATTTCAGCTGGCACCCTATTTCATGCATTTTACACATGCAAACAGCACACATTTGTCTTTTTTGCACGCTTAGATTAAATTAGGTATTTGCAAACACCTCTTTCAATGGGCTTTAGCTAAACAAAGCGAACTGCTAGTCCCCAGGTTGACTCACTTGACAGTCGCCTTGCGAAGTATGTACAGTATCTGGCTGACTATGAGGTCGCCCCTTAAAAGGCTTATAATTAGACCTTTACTTCACTGGTCTGCGTCACAACACAACACCATTACATTGTCCACGAGGGGCAGGTTATCTGCTTTTCCCCTCTCTTATCCAGCTCCACTGCTCATGGGTTCCCCCACAACACTGGGTTTCCTCTCCAGCCCCTCCCCCACCACCACCACCACCACTATTTAACAGCCAAGCCAAAAGATAATTTTCCTGTCCACTTTCAACTCAGGTTTGCTTATGGGGCAGTACAGGAAGCACTTATCACAGTGCTCTGTGTTATAGGAGGACTTATCTGTACGAAAAAAAAGACGAGGTAAATATCCAAATGGATAGGCTACATCGACAATGTATGTATTTTCTGTTATACTTGTCACTTAATTTAGTACAACACAAAAAACAAGCTTTGCTCTGAGCCAGGCCATCTACGTTTGATTTGGATTATGTTTCAAATGTCTGTTGACTAACAGACATGACCATTTGGATAGTGTTTGCCCTTAACAGCAATTTTAGGTGTAGGCTAAACAATGTATAAGTTACAGGGTAGCAGCTAGGATAGCATCCAATTCACCCCTTTTAAAAGCAGTTTATCATTTGAATAATGAATTAAGTAATTACAGCAGGGAGGAAGCTGTTTGAACAACCCAGACGGTTGTGTGGACCAACAATTCAGGCGTACGACTGCCACCCCCGACCCACCCCTGCAATTTAAACGCCGGTGTGGTCACCGCTCGTCTGATTCGGATGCAGTTCCCTGGTTTGGTCAGAGGAGAGAGGTAGAGCGCATACAGTAAGAGAGAGCATTTCATCATCCCTGCAATGCTAGTGAAGGTCTCTCAAGGGCAACCCATTATATCTGCAAAGTCACACACACACACACACTTGGAGGTATTTCTGTGTGGACCACACAGCGCATGTGAATTATGGCATAGTTTATGTACTGCATTATGCTATCATCATTTGAGGCGGAGATCATTTTTAAAGGAGAGGTATGACCTGAAATATCTTTAGAAGATTCTGATATATCTGGTCACTCACTGTTTTCTCCCTCGCCTACCCTTTAAAGCTGTAAAATATGCATGACCCCTTGAATGTATTACTAAATGTATTCATGGACCGACACAGCGATTGAAAGACCAGCATTGGCAGTTTGTGTGTGATTTGTGTGCGCACCCGCCCTTGTGTGTGTGTGTGTGTGTGTGTGTGTGTGTGTGTGTGTGTGTGTGTGTGTGTGTGTGTGTCAAAGCTGGAAATCATGTCATCAATACACCAACACACGGTCTGTGTGGAGTCGTCAGGAGACAGCAGCATAGAACAGAACAAAACAAATCTCTCTTCAAAATGATTGTGAAAATGCAAACTGATTTAGAGCCACCTTTACCACCCACACAACTCCAATTCAACCACTGAATGTTGTACACAAATGTTTACACGGATGTGTTAATATCATTGTTATAACAAAATATGATCAAATATCCGTTTGACTGTTCTTCTCTTTTCAATACATGACTCACAGTCGATGAGGGACACAGTAACAGCAAAGCACTACTCAAACACTACAGAATAAAAGCTCACTGTTCTACGAGGACACAGAGAGAGAACAAACAAAGCCCTTAGTAAACAATGAACACAATATCAAACGTTCCCTCCGCCACTGAACTCCAGAGGATGTTAGGAGGCTGAACTGAAGACATGCCCCCGCACCCCCTGCCTTTCTGCCTGCCTGTCTGTCTGTCTGCCTGCCTGCCTGCTTGTCTGTCTGCCTGTCACTCTGGTCTGCCTCTTCCAGCCTTTCTGTCCTGCCTCCCTCCCTGCTTATACTTCCCTGCCTGCCTGCCTGCCTGCCTGCCTGCCTGCCTGTCTGGTCTGTCTCCCCCAGCCTACCTGGTCTCCCTGACTGGTCTGTTTCCCCCAGGCTGCCTTCCTGTCTGCCTCCCCCTGCCTGGCCCCTAGCCAGAGCCTGTAAAGAGTGCTGGGTCAGCAGAGGGTGAGGGGGACCATAAAACAAAGTGGGACGGCATGACTGCCCCTCATAAAACTACTAACCATCAACCGTGCAGTATCGATCAACAGCCTTTAATCAATACAGGGCATATACTGTGGCCCCCAGATTTCTCTCTTTCTGCAGAGTTAGCGAATCTAGAACCACGTTATTCAATGCTCATTGGGGGGGCAACTAAAATGGTGGATGGATACCTTTTTGTGATGATGGATATTTTTGTTTTGCGTGACGGAGGCCTTTGGGTATGGATTTAGAGGGTTCCGATGACCAGTGATGAATATCACTGAGCGTTAAAAGGCATTTGGACTGGATCTGTGTTTTAACAGAGTACAATAGGCTTTTTGCCATAGCAATGCAGGGAGAGGTTACGGCATAGACAGTTCAGAAACACTCTGACAAAATGGGGGGAGGAGTACAGTTGCAGTCTCTGAGGTATTATTTCGCAAGTCATCACAGAATTCTTGCTTAATCAAACCAGCATTGTTGTGCATGCAAAGATCAAAAGGTAACAGCATGAGCATACACGGAGAAAGCAAAAACCTGAACAGTGTTCCACTAGTTTACTTAAGTATGATTTTGCGAGGGCATATTCCCTATGCACAGTAGCAAGGAGCGGAAGCCAGTTGGGTTCAACATCTTTCAGACTTTCTGTATCACACACAGAGTACTCTCTCTACTAATTGAGTTAACATTGCTTTCAACCAAATATCCCTCACTGCACTAATTAGAAGAACCCAAAACCCTTCAGGGGCAACACACATCCAACGTCCAACGTCATGCACAAACGCTTTCTCTTAAAAACCCGGAGTGAAAGGGGGTGTGTAATGTGTGAAAGAGAGAGAAGGGTGGGGGGGGGGCATTTTGGTATGGAGGTGGGGTTGGGGGGGATAAGAAAATGATCTGGCTGCCTCCGAGTAGTCTAGGAACGGGAGTCGGGTCGCAATCTACAGAACATCCCCAGCTCTCTGTACTGGATGCAGCACTTTGGACACTTTCCAGCTCCCTCCCTGTTGTCTGGGCTGTTTCCGTCGCCCAGCTCCAGCACCAGCCAGACAGAGTCAGGGCCCAAGGGGCAGTCAGTGGGGAGGGAGATCACTCAAAGCTCTTAACATCAAAATCAAATGAAATTGTACTGGTCACATACACATGGTTAGCAGATGTTAATCAAATCAAAGTTTGTCATGTGAGCCAAATACAACAGGTATTACAGTGAAATACCTTACAGTGAAATGCTTACTTACAGACTCTAACCAATAGTGCAAAAAAGGTATTAGGTGAACAATAGGTAAAGAAATAAAAACAGCAGTAAAAAGACAGGCTATATACAGTAGCGAGGCTATAAAAGTAGCGAGGCTACATACCGGTTAGTCAGGCTGATTGAGGTAGTATGTACATGTAGATATGGTTAAAGTGACTATGCATATATGATGAACAGAGAGTAGCAGTAGCGTAAAAGAGGGGTTGGCGGGTGGTGGGACAATGCAGATAGTCCGGTTAGCCAATGTGCGGGAGCACTGGTTGGTCGGCCCAATTGAGGTAGTATGTACATGAGTGTATAGTTAAAGTGACTATGCATATATGATAAACAGAGATTAGCAGCAGCGTAAAAACAAGGGTTGGGGGGGGGGGGCACAATGCAAATAGTCCGGGTAGCCATTTGATTACCTGTTCAGGAGTCTTATGGCTTTGGGGGTAAAAACTGTTGAAGCCTTTTTGTCCTAGACTTGGCACTCTGGTACCGCTTGCCATGCGGTAGTAGAGAGAACAGTCTATGACTGGGGTCGCTGGGGTCTTTGACAATTTTTAGGGCCTTCCTCTGACACCGCTTGGTGTAGAGGTCCTGGATGGCGGGCAGCTTAGCCCCAGTGATGTACTGTGCCGTACGCACTACCCTCTGTAGTGCCTTGCGGTCAGAGGCCGAGCAGTTGCCGTACCAGGCAGTGATGCAACCAGTCAGGATGCTCTCGATGTTGCAGCTGTAGAACCTTTTGAGGATCTCAGGACCCATGCCAAATCTTTTTTGTTTCCTGAGGGGGAATAGGCTTTGTCATGCCCTCTTCACGACTGTCTTGGTGTGTTTGACCATTCTAGTTTGTTGTTGATGTGGACCCAAGGAACTTGAAGCTCTCAACCTGCTCCACTACAGCCCCGTCGATGAGAATGGGGGCGTGCTCGGTGCTCCTTTTCCTGTAGTCCACAATAATCTCCTTAGTCTTGGTTACGTTGAGGGAAAGGTTGTTATTCTGGCACCACCCGGCCAGGTCTCTGACTTCCTCCCTATAGGCTGTCTCATCATTGTCGGTGATCAGGCCTACCACTGTTGTGTCGTCTGCAATGCGAGTGTAGGGAAATGCTTGGGCTTCTAGTTCCGACAGTGCAGTAATATCTAACAAGTAATCCAACAATTTCACAACAACTACCTAATACACACAAATCTAAAGGGATGGAATAAGAATATGTACATATAAATATGTGGATGAGCGATGGCCGAGCAGCATAGGCAAGATGCAATAGATGGTATAAAATACAGTATATACACATGAAATGAGTATGTAAGATATGTAAACATTATTAAAGTGGCATTATTTAAAGTGACTAGTGATCCATTTATTAAAGTGGCCAATGATTTCAAGTCTGTATGTAGGCAGCAGCCTCTAATGGGCTAGTGATGGCTGTTTAACAGTCTGATGGCCTGGAGATGGAAACTATTTTTCAGTCTCTCGGTCCCAGCTTTGATGTACCTGTACTGACCTCGCCTTCTGGATGGTAGCGGGGTGAACAGGCAGTGGCTCGGGGGTTGTTGTCCTTGATGATCTTTTTGGCCTTCCTGTGACATCGGGTGCTGTAGGTATCCTGGAGGGCAGGTAGTTTCCCCCCGGTGATGCGTTGTGCAGACCGCACCAACCTCTGGAGACACAGTCTGGCCACACAGTCATGGGTGAACAGGGAGTACAGGAGGGGGCTGAGCATGCCCCATTGTTGAGGATCAGCAAAAGGGAGATATTGTTTCCTACCTTCACCACTTGGGGGCGGCCGGTCAGAAAGTCCAGGACCCAATTGCATAGGGTGGGGTTGAGACCCAGGGCCTCAAGCTTAATGATGAGCTTGGAGGGTACTATGGTGTTGAATGCTGAGCTGTAGTCAATTAACAGCATTCTTACATAAGTATTTATCTTGTCCAGATGGGATAGGGCAGTGTGCAGTGTGATGGCGATTGCATCGTCTGTGGACCTATTGGGGCGGTATGCAAATAGAAGTGGGTCTAGGGTGGCAGGTAAGGTGGAGGTGATATGATCCTTGACTTGTCTCTCAAAGCACTTCATGATGACAGAAGTGAGTGCTACGGGGTGATAGTCATTTAGTTCAGTTATCTTTGCCTTCTTGGGTACAGGGACAATGGTGAACGGAAAGGCACTGGAGCAACGAACCGCCCTTGCTGTCTCTGCCTGGTCGGTTCCCCTCGGTCCACTGGGATTCTCTGCCTCTAACCCTATTACAGTGGCTGAGTCACTGGCTTACTGGTGCTCTTCCATGCCGTCCATGCCGTCACTTGTGTGGGTTGAGTCACTGACGTGATCTTCCTGTCCGAGTTGGCGCCCCTTCCTTGGGTTGTGCCATGGGGGAGATCTTCGTGGGCTATACTCGGCCTTGTCTCAGGATGGTAATTTGGTGGTTGAATATATCCCTCTAGTGGTGTGGGGGCTGTGCTTTGGCAAAATGGGTGGGGTTATATCCTGCCTGTTTGGCTCTGTCTGGGGGTATCGTCGGACGGGGCCACAGTGTCTCCCGACCCTCCTGTCTCAATGCTGCAGTAGTTTATGTGTTGGGGGGCTAGGGTCAGTCTGTTATATCTGGAGTATTTCTCCTGTCTTATTTTACATTTTTGTCATTTAGCAGACGCTCTTATCCAGAGCGACTTACAGTAGTGAATGCATACATTTCATTTCATGCATTTTATTTTATTTATTTATATATATTTTTTTTGTACTGGCCCCCCATGGGAATCAAACCCACAACCCTGGCGTTGCACACACCATGCTGGCGTTGCAAACACCATGCTCTACCAACTGAGCCACATTGTGTCCTGTGTGAATTTAAGTATGTTCTCTCTAATTCTTTCTCTCTTTCTTTCGTTCTTTCTCTCTCTCAGAGGACCTGAGCCCTAGGACCATGCCTCAGGACTACCTGGCCTGATGACTCCTTGCTGTCCCCCGTCCACCTGGTCGTGCTGCTGCTCCAGTTTCAACTGTTCTGTCTGCGGTTATGGAACCCTGACCTGTTCACCGGATGTGCTACCTGTCCCAGACCTGCTGTTTTCAACTCTCTAGAGACAGCAGGAGCGGTAGAGATACTCTGAATGATCGGCTATGAAAAGCCAACTGACATTTACTCCTGAGGTGCTGACCTGTTACACCCTCTACAACCACTGTGATTATTATTATTTGACCCTGCTGGTCATCTATGAAAATTTGATCATCTTGGCCATGTTCTGTAATAATCTCCACCCAGCACAGCCAGAAGAGGACTGGCCACCCCTCATAGCCTGGTTCCTCTCTAGGTTTCTCCTAGGTTCCGGACTTTCTAGGGAGTTGTTCCTAGCCACCGTGCTTCTACACCTGCATTGCTTGCTGTTTGGGGTTTTAAGCTGGGTTTCTGTACAGCACTTTGTGACATCAGCGTATGTAAGAAGGGCTTTATAAATATATTTGATTGATTGATGGCCATCTTAAAGCATGTGGGGACAGCAGACTGGGATAGGGAGAGATTGAATATGTCCGTAAACACGCCAGCCAGCTGGTCTGCGCACGCTCTGAGGACACGGCTACGGATGCCGTCTGGGCCGGCAGCCTTGCGAGGGTTAACACGTTGAAATGTCTCTCTCATCACAATAGCTGCAGGACGTCCGGCCGTGCTGGACCCGCCCTCGCTGGGGAGTGAACCCTTTACGCATTGCAGTGGAAGCCCAGCTAGGCAGACAGGCAGGCAGGCAGTCACACCTACTCCTGAGACCACAGAGTGCAGTTGATTGACACTAATATCAAAGCAAACGTGCCCTCCTCCTCGGCTCTGCTCTACTTCAGGAAAAGCACAGAGAGACAGAGAGAGAGGTGTCCTTCAGCTCTGCACAGATGAGGGGAATTGAACTAAGAATATCATGGGGAGCGTGATAGTAGGAAAAGGAATGCGTGCACTACTGTAAGTCGCTATGGATAAGAGCATCTGCAAAATGACTGAAATGTATATGTGAAATGCATGAAATGTACAATTGATGAATATTTCTCAGAGTGTAATGATACTGAAAACACTACAGGCCCCCACAACATTTTCCCACAATGTCAAATATCCTTTACTGATAATCGGAGCTTTTTACACAGGACTAAAAGCAACATTTCGCACATAGCCAACCACTGTGTTAGCAGTCAATTAGTGAAATAGTTCAATCTCTTCCTCTCCTCCAACGTTCTCCAATACAGCTCAGTGGAACTCCTAGAACCCTCCTCTCTGGTGTGAGTTCCGTAACGGAGTGATGTCATTTTTACAGCACACGAGGGTTCTATATAGAGAATGATGGTTGTTTGTGTCAGTGTGTTTCTACCGGACACAGTCCCAGTGTCTTGATGAATGAATGGATTCTATGACAGCCCTTCTTCTAACCCTCTACTGCAGTCAGTTATTAGTATAGCTGCCTGGCTTTGAAGACTCACAGTGGGGCTTGGTATATAGGCACTAGGCAGTGGGGCACAGGCAGCATGTCAAGCACGCCAAGACGAAGTCACCCTTGCAGGGGCTGTTAAATAATGCAAATGTTGTTTCAGAGAGAGAGAGAGAGAGAGGGAGGGAGGGAGAGAGAAGTGAAGAGGGGGAGATTGAAGAGATTGAGGGAGAAAGGGGGAGAGAATGAGAATGCAAGAGAGACAGAGGGGGAGGGGGCATGGGGGGGACAGGGAGGGAGATAGAAGGGGGAGAGGCTGAGATAAGTGTGTGTGAGAGAGAGACTGAAAAAGATAGAGGGGGAGAGAGGAAGAGAGAGTGAGCAGAGATTGAGGGAGCAGATAGGAGATGGCAGATTAATAGTTAATTCATACTGCAGCTTCTGGGCATGTGCAGTGTTTTAGGAGACCTGTTTCTCCTCTCTATAGGGTTATTTAGGAGACCTGTTTCTCCTCTCTATGGGGTTATTTAGGAGACCTGTTTCTCCTCTCTATGGGGTTATTTAGGAGACCTGTTTCTCCTCTCTATGGGATTATTTAGGAGACCTGTTTCTCCTCTCTATGGGGTTATTTAGGAGACCTGTTTCTCCTCTCTATGGGGTTATTTAGGAGACCTGTTTCTCCTCTCTATGGGGTTATTTAGGAGACCTGTTTCTCCTCTCTATGGGGTTATTTAGGAGACCTGTTTCTCCTCTCTATGGGGTTATTTAGGAGACCTGTTTCTCCTCTCTATGGGGTTATTTAGGAGACCTGTTTCTCCTCTCTATGGGGTTATTTAGGAGACCTGTTTCTCCTCTCTATGGGGTTATTTAGGAGACCTGTTTCTCCTCTCTATGGGGTTATTTAGGAGACCTGTTTCTCCTCTCTATGGGGTTATTTAGGAGACCTGTTTCTCCTCTCTATGGGGTTATTTAGGAGACCTGTTTCTCCTCTCTATGGGGTTATTTAGGAGACCTGTTTCTCCTCTCTATGGGGTTATTTAGGAGACCTGTTTCTCCTCTCTATGGGGTTATTTAGGAGACCTGTTTCTCCTCTCTATGGGGTTATTTAGGAGACCTGTTTCTCCTCTCTATGGGGTTATTTAGCTTTTTGTATGTTTTTCTTATTTTCTGTTTTTCTTATTTTCTGTCCATGTTCTCCCTTGAAAAATGGGATAGACTGGTAAAATAAAGGTAAAATAAAACATTTAGTAACCTTGTCTGGTTGTCTTAAGCTCAATTAGCGTAATTGAAATGAGATGCACCAATGCATCAACTGAATTGTCATGCATTTTATTTTGACGCTCATTTGACTTATAAACTGAATGGTTTCAAATAACCGACTACAGACAATAGAAATGAAAAACAAGCTTGTTGACCCTGTGTATCCTTTTCGGAATGTGGAATTAATGTTCCAAACCCAAACCCCGTTTATCATCACAAAGAAGAAACACTTCTTCAGTTTCAGATAAGAGTAGGATAAAGGTCAGGTGAAGAAATGGTTTATGACATTTTAAATAGTTTTCTGAGCAGCTTTGGAGCCTGGTGGGGAATATAAATGAAAAAGGTTGTTTTTTTTCAACTGCCAAACATTCGCCGAAGTGCCTTTCGCTATATTTGACAGTGGCTTATTCATTAACCAAATTCGTATTGGTCTCATATAGCGTTGTTTTTATGCAGGTTTGCACAGTCACATTGACTGGAAGAAAATACAGTGAAATTACCATTAAATATCGGGGTAATTTGATGCATGACAAGAACATGAGCTTGTTTTATATTTCGTTTTATATTGGATATTCGGTGGATTTAAAAAAAAAAATATCTCGACAATAGCTATTGAACCAAGCATGCCGTGACTATGACAATGTTATATTCCGAATCAGTGGTGGAGGGAGAACAATCCACGCCTTTTTTTGTTGATTGAAAAAAAATATATATATATACAATTTCGGATTTCCAGCGTGCCATGAACACCGCTTATCCAGCAGCATACCACCCTGCATCCCAATGTTGGCTTGCCTCTGAAGCTAAGCAGGGTCGGTCCTGGTCGCCCCTGGATGGGAGACCAGATGCTGCTGGAAGTGGTGTTGGAGGGCCAGACTTCCCTCTGGTCTAAGGAGATCTCAATGCCACAGTGAAGGGGAAATTGTCCTACGTAGGGAGCCGTCTGGTGGGACATTAAACAAGTCCTGACTCTGTGGTCATTACAAATCCTATGGAATTTATTGTAAGAGTAGGGGTGATAACCCCGGTATCATAGCTAAATTACCATCATGGCCACTTAATCATCCCCCTCATTCCTAATTGGCATATATCACTCCTCACCTCTCTAACTGATGTGTTTTGAGCGTTCTGGCACAAAAATGGTCGCCGTGCATCACCCAGGTGGATGCTACACATTGATGGTGGATGAGGTGTTTTCACCAACTACGTAAAGCGCTGTGACATATCCATTCCAATGAATTAACGAGCTACTGAAATGGTGCATGACGTGAGTAACCTACAGAAGCCTACGTAAACTGAAGTGTGCATTCACCCTACTTGCGAAAACATTTAGGTCAGACTTTTGAAGATAGATTTATCAGAGAGTTTATATATAGCTAATCTGGGGTATCTAAAGTGGCGGTTTGCCAAACAGTGTAACCTAGTAGCCTAATCTTGTGTAATAGGGGCAGTAGACGTTTTGCAGTAGGTTTTTGTCGGTGAAGGCGTGGGACGTTTGGGAGAAGGTTGGTCGAACTCCATGTGATTACCCTCCTCTCCTCATCATCAGACAGCAACTGCAGTTCCCTCCTCTGACGCGCGTGCAGTCGTTGTGCAGAAGCCAGGAAGACGGTGGGAAATACAGCAGGGATGCTCAAAGTGAGCATCTAAGGACCTCCACACCCTCTTCATTTCGCAACAACTTCTATATTTTGCCAGGATAACGTTGCTATTTTGAGAGATCCAAGGCGCACGGAAAGGTAATCGCATGTCCCGATCGCAAGACACAAGAGATGTTGTGGGACGAATTGGGAGCTGTCCCCCAAAAATGGTGCTGAAATCGCTCCGCGCTCGAGAAAGGAAGTGATTTTTGCTGTTGCTTTTGTAGCTGTGTGTGGGTTCAAACAAGGTTATGTGTCGGGAATACACAAAATATATTTTTAAAAAACGTGATCAATTCAAATTAGCCATGGTTGGGATTATGATTAGCCGATTTGAGACGTCGTAGGCTACAACTCGCGGTGCATTTGGGTTTTGAACCATGTGACTGAATCCGGACAATTGAAAGTTTGACATTGAACGCGGATTATGGGCTCGAGGAATTGATTAGCCTTATATATTTCCCCTGATCAAATGAACCCTGTTATCGGCATTGGTGTGCTATATCTTGTCTGGTAGCCTATGCTTACATGAGGCTGCTTCTTCCCATTTGAAGTACAGTATAGGAAAGCTACTTGGCCTCATGAAACGTACTAGGCTACGCTATTGCAGGTTACCAACGTTGGGCCGGTTATTTACGACACCTGTGCCGTCAATATATAACCTTTTTACAAAATATGCCACAAGAAAACCGCTCTAAATTGACATTTTTTTTCTGACCTTCACGGGGCTCTCTCAGTGGAATCCACCCCGTCAGAATAAATTCCTAAAATAGAGTGGTTTATACATTTGAGGTTAGCACTACCTGGAGAAGGTGTAGCCGAAAACGCATCTTGTTTGTAAATCACAACACCATTCACTTTGCAAACTAAAAGGAGGGAGCAGAGACACACTGTCATTGATAGAGAAAGTTAGTTATGGGTCAATATAACCACTCAACCTCTACTGTCTTCATTTCTAAGGTTTCTTTCTCCTGGCACCTGGGCAGCATCTGTCCTGTCTGACGTGAAACTGTGAATCTGAGGAGAGGCAAGACTTAAACCCTCATCATGAATTTTGTAATGAAGGCAGCTATGGGAGGTAAGTTGATTAATGCGTTGCACCATTACAATAGTCGTGTCGGACACTCAAAGGCAATGCAGCATATACTGTACACGGGATGGGAAAGGAGATTACGTGTGACATTCTTTCAATTCTATCCATTATTTCTAAGTTAATGAATAGGTATATAGTTATAAGCTATATCCATAACATATTATTAAAACT